>NC_132878.1:53591084-53641084 GCF_030463535.1 Salminus brasiliensis | reverse complement strand
TTTGTTTACGTCATCTATAACAGTTAAACCACTGACATGGAGTGAATTACATTGAATCTAGTTTCAATAGCACCTGTCAGGAGGTGGAATATACATGTTAGGCAGCAAGTGAACAGTTAGTTCTTGAAGTTGATCTGAGTCATGGCATTACGATCAGAGCCAAATCATGGCAGCTAGAAGAACATGAGGTCTTGTGGGGTGCTTCTGGTATGTAGTGGTTGGTACCTACCAAACGTGCTTCAAGGAAGGGTAATTGGTGAACCAGCAAGAAGGTTATGGATACCCCAGGCTCATCAATCATCAAGGCTAGCCCACCTGGTCTGATCCCACAGAAGAGCTACTGTAGCACAAACTGTTGAAATCGTTAATGCTGGCTATGTCTTGTGAAGTAATGTTATGAAAGGTCTGTGTTTTGAGTTTGGGCTACTTATTTTTGTACATTATTGTTATTATATTAGTGTATTAATGGAGTTTAATCACTGTTCTGGTTTCCTCAGCGCGCTGGTCGGGGACGTGGAAGGTGTCAATGGGACGGCCAGCCAGGTGCTTATTTTCTCATGACAGTAGGAGAGCAGTGACTTCTAGCGTAGGTTATACAAATTGGCAACGCTTCTTTATTCTTGTTATGAAGGACGGTGATGCAGAGAGCGACTCGGACAGCGATGATGATGACGAGGTGTGCGTTACCATTGGCAACATCAAAAGGGATAGCGGCCAAAGCACGTGAGTGGCCACTCAGAGAACAAAAAGACACTCTTGTACTGTGCTCTATGTGTCTGATGTCACTTTCAAAAAAAAGGGACATGTTTAAAGCTTTGCAGAAGTGTTCAGTGTTGTTGATTGTGTGTGTGTGTGTGTTTGTGTGTGTGTGTGTGTGTGTGTGTGTTTTCCTGTTACAGTAGCACTCCTGTCAGTTTTAACATAAAGGCCTCCAGCAGATCAACTCTGACAGGTAATATAACATGCAGGTGTTTTGCTTTCCAGCTTAATGATTGAAGAAATACTCTAGTTTTTCTGATCTTTGCAAGTTATTACAAAAGCTAGTGCTAGTGCCCACTGATTTCTATTCTAGGCTGCTACCCTAGTTCGCTGTGTTATTAAGATACAGCAGATCAGAGATTAGACTGATGAAAAACGCTGATGTATTCCTCCAAAAAGGTCCATATCCTACAGCTTTCTTGTATTTCTTTTCCCTGAGGTGCACTTGTGTGCACCATGTGTTTGGAATTATGCACCAAAAACAGCCCTAGTTCATTCCACATGGTCATTTTTAGCCTTTGAATTTGAACAGGCTGTTTCTGTGTCTTTAAGAGTAATATATGTAAATGAGCTTAGTACTGAATGGCTGCTCATTCAGAAAGTAGTCCAATCTGAAAAACAGCAGTAGTCGGACTTGGTGGATATGCTCAAATGCTTTGCTTTTGGTGACATCAACATAACATTGATGACTTATTTCATGGAAAACTTGGGTTTTCCATGAAATAAGCTCTTTAAGAATGACTAATCTGCACTGCAGATGGGCAAAAATCTTGGGCAAGGTTGTTTTGTTGGACTGGGTTGAGTCTGACCATTAACTTGAATGCTTCCTTACCAATTCGTACATTTACTACTGTTTCACCTCCAGTGACCCTAATGTTACGTTTTGACGACCAGTGACTGAGCAAGGCAAAGCTTTTCTCACTTAAGTGTGTGGCCTCTTGTGTGCATCCTGTTGTTCCCTAGGCACAAAAGCCAGAGGAGTTAATCTGGAGGTCTTGGGCGGCGGCGTCAGTGGCACTCGGATGCTGGAGGAGGATGAGGAGTCATTTGAGGAGAAGCCTTGGAGGAAGCCAGGTGTGTGTGTGTGCGCCCGTGTGTTTAACATTTTAGTTTAGATGTAATTGAGGTATGAGTCTGAGAGGCTGACAGATTCCACAAACCAATCAAACAGGGCCAATTTAAACACTAAAGGAACCAGTGCTTTCTCCACATTCAGCACACAATGCCACTTTTAATGACTGCTGCAGTCTCATAAGAGCACACATTTATAAATCAGGTGGCAAATCAAAGGCTTCATTAGTTGCATCAGGTGTGCTTGAGATAAAGTGCATCAAACATCTGGACTGGCTCTGGGTTTGCTGACTGTGACGTTTGACTGCATGTTAGAAATATGCCGGAGATAGATGTCCAGAACGTTCAGAAAAGAGATCACTGCCTTGCACAAACAAAGTAAAGATTACAAAACATCCTCTTAGAGATTTGTTACTGTTGCTCTCTTTTTGTGAGAGAGTTTGCAAGTTCAAAGATAAGGGAGCACTGGCTACTCTACCTGGACGTGGCAGAAAGCGGAAGCTATCTTCAACTGGCACCAGATTCCTGAGGAGGCAGATGGTCAAAAACCCTTGAGTGGCTGCAAAAGAGCTGCGGCTAGATTTGGTAGCAGCGGGCACTGAGGTCTCTATTTGCACAGTAAGGACCATACTAAATGCTGAAGTGCACACTGTCTACTGAAACAAAAGCAATCTGACTCCAGTCTGCTCAGAACCAGATCTGTAAGCCACAGAAGTTTTGGGATTCTGCAATGTGGTGCGATGACACAAAACTGAAACTTGGAACTATGGATCAGTGGTATGTCTGGAGGAGGATGAATGAAGCATACACTGAAAGGAACACCCTGCTTACAGTGAAACATGGCGGTGGCTCAGTGATGCCCTTGGGCTGCTTTGCTTCCTCTGGCGCTAGAAACCTGCATGTATCAGGAAATTCTTGAAAAAAAGCTTGAAAAGCTTGAGCGTCATTGGGCCTTTCAAAAGTACATTTATCCCAAGCATATTTCAGAGTCAACCAAAGATTGGTTTCCAAGGAAAAAATCCTGGAAGATTTGGAAGTCGTCTGACTTAAACCCCATAGAAAATCTGGGATTTGAAGAAGGTGGTTTCAGCACAACTGGAACTGAACTGGAAGACACTGCCCTTGAGGAATGAGCTAAGAGTCTGCAGAATGCTGCCAGAAACTGGTGTCTGGCTGTGCATCTCATTTGCAGCAGTTCAGAACAGCAAAAGGGTGCTCTACTAAAGACACTTGTCCTGGACTGAATGAATAATTCTGAGACTGCAGTAGTCATTAAAAGTAGCATGGTGTGTTGAATTTGGAGAAAGCACTTTGGTCTTGTTTGATTAGTTTGTTGCAAACAGCTGAACGTTTGTACAATTTGCTAATAAATCTAATTTGCAATGGAGTGTATCAGATATCTAATGGGCATTCTGCAAAACATGTTTACAGCCTATTTACCTCTGTGTGTGTGTGTGTGTGTGTGTGTGTGTGTGTGTGTGTGTGTGTGTGTGTGTGTGTGTGTGTGCATGTGCGTGTTTGTGTGTGCATACGCCCAGGTGCGGACCTGTCTGACTATTTTAATTATGGCTTCAGTGAGGACACCTGGAAGGCATACTGTGACAAACAGAGGAGAATGCGCATGAGTCTAGAGGTCATGACTTTGGGCTCCTCCAGCAAAACCATGGTACTCTGTCATGGTCATCTCTGTGTCACCCTGTCCTTCCTCACTAATCTAATATAAACACAAGCCCTTACTGTAATCTGTATGTCTCTCTGTCTCAATTCTTTTTTCCTCTTCCTTCCATTTTGTCTCCATTTATTTTTCTTTTTTCTCCCTCTCCATTTATCTCTATCCCCTCTCTATTCTCGGTGTCTCCTAAGGGAAGACAACAATAATGAATAAAAATTCATAATAGTGTTAGAACTGTGACAATTAGTGTTGTTGAAATTTGACTACATTAGCACAGTAAATAAGCTAGATCTCTCTCTCTCTCTCTCTCGCTCTCTCTCTCTCTCTCTCTCTCTCTCTCTCTCTCTCTCTCTCTCTCTCTGTAGGTGAATCGTGGTGATTTTTCCTCTATATCTGATTGTTCCTCCAGGTACGTACCTCATGTCCTCAGTCTCTCTTTCTTTTTGATTGGACTGTTGGCAAAGATGTGGAAGCCACACACTTCGATCATGGTTAAAGTGCATGAGAACTGCTACATAGATTCAATTAGCATAGATTACACAGATTAAAGGTATTAAAATAGTGTATCCCTTTTTTGTCGTTGGAGTAACTGTCTCTACTGTCCAGGGATGGTTCTCTGCTAGATTCTGGAGCTTTTCTGTGATGATTGGATTGTAAGATCTTTAGTAGTCAGGATGATCAATGGACAATTTCTGTTGTATGTGGATCAATAAAGTCTAACTAAGTAACATATATAATGTATTCTATCTGTTTTACTGTAACTGCGGATCTATTCCTGGGATAATTGCATTTGACTGTGGCCTTGAACTCCCGCCATATTTGTATGCATTACTCTTTCCTATCTCATCCCCCTTTTTTTTAAATCCTTATTCAGCCTTTCTCCTTCTGTTCTGTTGTTTCCATCTATGGATCTCTCTCACTCACCCCCTGTCTCTTTATCTCTGCCCCCCTCTCAGACATGCACATTCACCAAGTTAAAAGCCTTGTATCTATAAAATCTAGAACATGGACAAAAGTACAGACTTCGAGATGGCTGCTGCTTCTGGTTTTAGCCATGTGATGTACTTCGGTTCCTTTTCATAGAAAGCACATAATCTGATTTCAGATTACTTAAAAACTTGATACCTATTAAGGCAAGTGTGTGATTACTTGGATATTCAGTTTTGCATGACTTTCACTTGTGGCCAGATTAAGCCCCTAAACTTCCATTTAGAGGGTGAGTGAGACTGAGAGAGAGAGAGAGAAAGAAAGAGACCTCCAAGTGAACACACTGCAGTTAGCAGTGAGCAGTAGGTCAGTTGTGTGTGTCTGTTTCCAGGCTGTGTGTAGTGGCAAATGCAATATTGATGTGGTCTATTTTATTCGATGAAGTCTTAGTGACTGAAATAGGTTAGTGTTTAATTTATGTGTGTCTGGGTCAGAGTGTGTGAGTGGGTAGGGTGTGCTGTGTTGTACAACTTTTTATGCATACTGTATGCATTCTCGAAGCAGTTTGCATGAATGAATATGATGTGTACTATGGAGGGATTGGGTGTGTTAAAGCACCTTCTTTTGGTCATTCTAGAGGACATGGAAAGCTTCATCTGATTCCACAACTTGGTTAATCTTGGTTAAACAGCTGCTCACATTCAGTATGCAAGACCTCTATAGGTCCTGGAGGGATGCTTTTTAAGCAAAACTGGTCTCAACAATTAAAAATCACAATGAGATTGGTGGTGGTGAATTAGATCCATACTTGATTGGCTGTGACTATGCAGATATCTCTGAGGAGGAAATCAAATGGTTAAAAACAGGCATGTTTGAGATCGCAGGCTTGATTTCCAGTGTTGCCACAGCTATCCATGTCCGTAAGCCTAACAGAACACAATTGGCATCGCTAGTCAGCACGAGTGTCTGTTGGCTGAGCTTACAGAATTGACAGTTAGTCAGAAACTGATTAACAATAAAAGTTTATTCATATCCGTCAAGAGAAATAACTCATATAATCATTAGGCGGGCTCTACTGCATTTAACCACTGAAGGTCATGTAGCTTTCTGTTCTCCACCTCATTGATCATCATCTTGTCCATGTTTGGCTAACTGAACCATATTTGAATAAAAGATGCAGTCTTCAACACAGTGTTTTTGTTGAGCTGGGTAGCTTCAAACATAGAAATGGGCTGTCCATCGAAACTAGCTCTCTGCAGCTGATTAAGGATGTTCCGAATGTGTTGATTATAAGTTAGTTCTTTTTGTCAGCCGATTGTTAGCCGTCATTTTAACATTAGCAGCTTCAAATCATTGGTAAGTTCACAGGTCACAGATGAGTCCTTCGCAGTGCTAAAACTAACCATGTTAATGTATTAACAATGAAATAATTGAACTATAGTCAAATGTCTTCAAGACCCTCCAGGATCAAAACTTGACCCCTCTGAACTACATGTTCTACAAATTCTTTTAAATGAATCATAATTATTATTTTACATTTGAATGTATATTTTATTCTGGCAATCTGCTTCTGATGCTGAGCAAAGCATCTTGTAGGTAGGAACATGCTGGCATGCAGATGGAGAGAAGATGCATGGACTGTTCTCTCACTTACTCCCAGAGGTGGAAGGCAATGCATTAAAGTAATGAATTCAGCATTGCTATTTTAATCATTCATAGTCTTTACATAGTAAAGGAATCTCTACAATTAGCTAGTCAAACTCATTATACTTAACAGCTACTGTGTAGGCATATGCAAATGTTTTGGCACCCCTGTTTAAATGACAAATTTGTAAAACCACTTGCTCAGTATGTTGTTGATTCTCTATGTGAATATAAGTGCACATCCTTTAAAGAGAATAAACTGCTGCACATGTTCATGCACAAGTGGTTTATGGTTTAAAATCAGCATATAGAGCCGCAAGAAAGTTTGCGGGAAAAAAATCATGTATTTCTGCATAAATTTGATCTAAACTGTAAGTAGGCCATCATCAAGTCCTTAAACAAGAACAAGAGAACCCAATTACATAGATGACTCCAAAGCATAGTAGATTTTTGCATTTATGTTTGAGAAATATTTGTAACTGGTGAGATCCACTTCAGCAGCAATAACTTCAATCAAACGTTTTCGGTACCTGTTGATCAATCCTGCAATTGGGTGGAGGAATTTTAACCTATTCCTCCTTACAAAACTGTGTTAACCCAGTGATGATGTTAGGCTTCCTGACATCTTGACGTTCCTTTACGTCCTTCCACAATGTTTCTATTGGCCTTTCCAATAAACAATAATTCATAGGTAGATATCCTGACATTCTCTTGTAGAAGTTTCTAGTACAATTAAAGATTCCTAGGTTCATCAGTAATGGCAAGCCACCCTGTTCTCAACCCCAAACCATTAAGTTCTGTTTTGGATTCATCTGTCCGCTAGTATACATTCCAATAGAATTCAGTCTCATCCATGTGCTGTTGAACAACCTCTTGTGCAATCGTTTTAGAGATCTGTGGCTTACGCCTAGCTATATTTCCATGTACACCATTCATCTTCAGTGTTTGCCTTATGGTAGACTCACGAGCATTGACATTACTCAATGTAAGGCAGACCTGTAGGTTCTTAGATGTTACCCTGGGGTTCTTTGTGACTTCCCCTAATATTACTCACTGCTGTTTTTTACAGTAATCTTTGATGAACAGTCACTTCTAAGTAGAATACCAGTGGTTACAAAGCAGCTTTTAATTAAACCTGAAGCTGTTGTATTGCAAATGTGTGTTAGCTGCCTAATTTATGTTGAAGGTAGTCTAGCATTTAGGGCATGCTATGGAAAACCTCACACTTTGGATCTTGTCTGTATAAGTTACCTTAAGTTAGGTAAATTATTACTACAGTCTGTGATCTTTGTCATCATTATTAGGCCTATATTATTATTCAGTAGCAGTTTCCAGGCTTAGGTAGGAACCTTCAGTAGTCTCTGCTAATCTCTGCTTCATCCCTGTGATTTCTCTGCGTAAGCTGTGTCTCAAACTGTGGCCCATGTACTATATAATGCACTACTTTGGGGTTCCACCGGTTTGAAGTCGGAAATTTTGGTGTCTGAAAACGTAGTGTTGTATTTTCAGTGCACTGTAGTAATCCACAATGCATCATGATATATATAGTGTGCAAACACTGTTCACTACACGAACATGGAATACCCATAATTCAGCTTTTATAAGGAAGACCAACATTCAGATTGCTTATGCGACGCTCAGCAGTGAGCTTACACGCATAACGAGGTGCCCGAAATGTGGAATTCTGTTCCCTATAATATGAAGGGGATCGTGAATAGGCCACAGTTTCACATCTGAGCTCACTAACACTCATGATTCATTTTGTGTGTGTGTGTGTGTGTGTGTGTGTGTGTGTGTGTGTGTGTGTGTGTGTATACTTGTGTGTGCATGCAGGAAGTCAAACACCTCCATCAATGTCGTCCGAGGACAGGCGGGGACCATCAGTCGCGTGGAAGGACGAAGACGTCCGGATGAAAATGACACACAAGTGGGTGTGAGTGTGTGAGTGAGTGAGAGAGAAATAGTGGGAAAGTAATAGTGGAGGACATTATTGTGAAATGAATGCAGCATGTCCTGTGTATTTGTATTTGTGTGTGTACTTGTGTGTATGTTGCAGGTGCAGCCCTCTTCTGAGCAGTCCTCGGATGCTGAGTTCCAGTCCACCAAGCTGCATCCCTTCCTTCCTCTCAACATACCTCCACCCCCTTTCCCCCCTTTCCCCATCAGCGCCACTCCCCCTCTCATCCCACCACCTCCACGTAAGTCTCACAAGCACCTCCTGCGCACTCTGCTAAGTGTGGGTTTGTGCTCGATAGTGACGTCACAGCGGTGTTGCACACTGCAGCTTTTTTCCTTCACCTTTCCCAAGACCTATACTTTCACGTAGCTCCTACGTCAGTGTGAGGCGCTATGTAAAGTCAGCACACTGTAGGCCATTGTAGGCGCTTTTCCCTCTCTTACGAAGTGACCGTTTTGGACATATGTGACCACAGTGTGTATGTATGTGTTAGCAGTACCATTACTGGAGCTGAATTGCTCACCAGGCTGTCACAATGATGTATAATGCTGATGCCATTAGTGGTGCTCTGTTTGTTTTGATTCAAGCTTCAAAGTTACAAATGTCTCCAGTAACCCAAAGGAAACCGGTAAAAGAGGCCACAGGTCATTGTGTCCACTCTACTGTGGTGCCCCATCCATATGGCCAGCCACAGGGGAAGCGTTAACTTCCATGGTCACCTGTAGCTAGAAGGTCATAGGTCTTGGGTCTTGTGGAGTGTTGTAGCACTTTTCCTATCGGTTTGTGTGTCACACAGTCAGCCAGTCAGCAGATGTCTCAGCCAGTCCATACTTTGCCTAATAGGTTTGGCAAGTAAGTGGTTTCCCTGCAGGGTAACTGTATGCATCTGCACTATTGACAAAAGTATTGGGACACCCGCTGATCCTTTGTTTCTTCTGAAATCAAGGGCATTAAAAATAGCTTATCCTGCTTTTGTTGGAGTAACTGTGTCTGCTGTCTAGAGGCTTTCTACTAGATTTTGGAGCATTGCTGTGAGGATTTAATTGCATTTAGTGACAAGAGTGCAGTGAAGTCAGGATGTTGTATGATCGCCACCCCACCTGGTTTGAAGGTGAGGTTGAAATGGTGCATTTTTGCACATGACCTGGTACTTGTGCCTGCATGTCTGCATGTGATTTCCCACATATGTGCAAAAGCTTGGAACCATCTGCAGGTTTTCTGGGCATCCCTGGCTCACTGTCTGTCTCCTACTCTTCCTCATCAGCCATGGCTCTGTGCAGGAAGTCCACAGCTGAGCTTGCTCAGCCCTTCATCTTCAAAGCCTCATCAAAAAAAAAAAAAAAAAAAAAAAAATCACACCCGGCCAAATCCTGCACCCCCTTCCGACCCCTGCAGACAGCCTGACCCTCATTCACCCCAAAATGCCCCTTCATCCTCTTAATACTACCAAAATATCAAACATCCGTGCCAGACCCGGCCTTTGAAGTGCGCCCTTTAAAGCTGGACTGGGACGCTTTATCACAGTACCCCACTTCTATCTTTTAACGAAGCTCTCTATCTAAAACCCACAATCCCTTATTCCCCCAACTCTCTCACACACACACACACACACACACACGTATATATTCTTTTTATATACACAAAAGCACACACATGCACTGGCCTGTCCCGTGTTTCCTTTCGTGATGTAGATGTGCGGTGTTGGGCTAAAAATAGCGGCCCCGGGGCAGCAGAAAATGCCACGGCAGCAAATCTGCAGCACGAGAAATGTGCTGAATGACCCAGCTGGAGGCAAGGGAGGGGGCGGGGGGGTGGGGAGGTGGTGTTGGTGGTGGAGAGCACTGCAGTTAGGAAAAGCAAAGGTGTATAAGTGTCAAAAGAAGATGAGATGAGAGGGAATGAAAATAGAGAGCTTAACTGATTATCCCCTTAGCAAGTGATGCATTTCTCAGCCTTTTCGGAAAGCAAGGCGCTTGGGGTCAGTCATGACCTGATCATTGTTTCTGTTGATTAACTACATCTGATGACCTAATTTGCCATGTCAAAAGCCCACACAGTGCAAAAGCCAGAGTTGGAGAGCTAGTGATTTATGAGATGAGATGGCCAAAAGACAACAGTCTTTCAATTCACACAGTAAAATCATATGTTTTGGTCAAATGTCTTCTAGAAGAGTGAGGAAGAGGCTTACATGAAAGAGAGAATGTTGTTTGGTGACAGGTTCCTCTATAAAGTCAGTCAGACTTTTGCTCATTTTCAAAAATGACGAGTTCCAGTCCAGTGGATTGTAGTCAACTGGAGAATCTAATGGACGAACTTGCTCATGATAGAAAAAAAAATGATTAAATGACTGGACAGTATATTAATGTCTGTCTGTCTGTACTTGTACATTGGGTGACACGTGGACAGGGACAGTGCGTTTCACTGGAATACGTTCCAGACTTCAGTGTTTCAACATTATGTTTTTATATGAGCTTCTCGTAGAGGATTGAATGATAAATGCCTCATCCTGCCGGTCTCCATCTCCATCCTGCCGGTTTCCAAATGCCTCGTCCTGCCTCTAAGAAAAAACCCTGACAGAATCCAGCTGGCCGAAACTAGTGGTAAAACTAAAACTGCAGTAGAGAACTGGCAAAAGCCGAGTGGAATTAGCTGGAATTGTAGCACAAGAACAAAGCGACATTTGATAGCAGTCACATTGTTAACCTTTTTGTTTGTTCTGAGAGGAGCCTCAGGCCAGTGTGGTGGAGTTATGTGGTGGAGTCCAACCTGTAAATCAAAGCCATGAACATCATAGACTCTTTGGGTTTCCTGAGGCAGTTGGAGCTGTTTCTCAGAGGTTTCTGGTGTTCAGGCTTTGTTTATTAGACCTGGGTCTGTAGGCAGTGAAGGAAAAAGTCTGCATGCAGTCAATACTCTCAAGCTTCTTCTTGGTTTGAATTAAAATGTAAATTAGAACAATCCTCAGCACGAAAGGTCTAGGAGTGAAGGATGGTCCTGCATTGTGATTTAATAGTGATGGTGTTGTCTGGACATGTAAGGGCATTAGCGGTGAGCTGTCTAGCAAATCTGAGGAGCATGGATGTGTAATGAGGCTGGTTTTTACTGTTATCTTGATTGAGCTCTCAGAATGCAACCGACTAATCAGTTGCAGCTCCAACACTGTTAAAATACACTGTTCTTTGTGTCAGGTGGTCCCAATGGAGTTCTTTGGAAATGACGACACAGAATCCCATGTTTGCATCCTGATTATTCCTAATTGAACATTACAGCTAACATTAGGCCTTTAAAAACATGATTTCCCAGCACTCTAACCACCAAGCCACCAATGCCCCTATGCTAAATCCTGCATAATATCTAAGTAAATGCATGTAAATGTCATGGATTGATATGTGTGGGACTGAAGCTGTATCATGAAGTTGGCATGTCAGTGAAGGCTTAGAAAATGCGCTTCCGACAATAAAGCTTAGACGGTTGAGTTCCTGGTAATGCCACAGCCTTCCATTGAAGACCAGACTCTCTCTGGGTAGGTAAGATAGTCTTCTCCCTCCCCTTCATCACTCCAGTGAGCTTGCGTTAGCAGAAGTTCAAAAAAATGGTTTTCTCCCCCTGGACCTGGTTGGTGAGTGAGGATTATTCAGTAGTATATAAGCTGATAGAGATGATCTAGGTATCTCCCCACACTTGTGAACACCAGTCTCAGTCGTTTTCCATGCTTTTACACTTACTGTAATCACAGAGCCAGATTTCCATACCTTGAGATCCATACCCTATTTAATTGGCAAATGTCCCAGCTCACGGCTCAAAACACTTTTTGAATGAGCTGTTATGGCGTCGTGTAAGACCTTTTTGACCCTCTGCTGCCATTTCTGGAGGGCATCATCTATAACCAATGCATTATCATTAGCTTTCGTGTCCCATATAAGATTTCTGATAGCACTTCATATGGCACTAGTTCATATAGCACTTCATCATTTTAGACGGTCTGTAAGTGCTCAGGCTTGTAAACGGGCCGGCAGCCAGCAATGCAGTGACACTTAATGAGGCCGAGGCAAAAAAAAAACCCAAAATGAAGGCATACGGAAGAATGAGTCGGAGGGAAAAAGACAGAAAGACACGCAAGCACGATTATCAAACTCCTCCATTAGCTGTCTCATACGCTGCCAAGCATGGAGCTCCGACTCTGGCTCACACACCCTCAGGTACACTCGATTACACACATGCAAACCATATGGCATGCTAACTTTGTGCTAACTTTGTTTGTGTGTGTGTGTGTGTGTGTGTGTGTGTCAGTATAGGCAGTTAGCTTATCATGCAATCAAGTTCGGCAAGGCCACAAAGTGCATAATTTAGTGCATGTTTCACACTAAGATTACTTTATCCAGTGCTGGATCATAGGTCACTGTGTTTGGTCCAATTACTTCATCTAATCTCTTATCATGGCTTTACTTGCATTGACCTGCAATGACCGCTTTACTCTGCCGCTAGCTTTGAACCAGATTCGCTTTATTTTACGAAGGAGGTTGACTTGGTATGTGCATACAGATATGACATGGCTTTTTTCATGGGACAGAAGAGCAGGTTGTGAAGTTGTAGTTCAACTTCAAGGTGTTCACCATGGTCTGGGGCAAAAGCTGTTAGCATGTCTCGTTCTGCTGGCCTTGATAATCCTGAGACTTCTACCTGAAGGGTAGAGCTGGAAGAGGTCCAGGCTGAGAGGGCTAGATATAACCCTACCATTAGGCTTCATCACCCAGCTGCTGTAAATATCCTGAAGCATGTTTGCTGTGTAAAACTGATCGTCAGGGCCGCTGGCAGGTTGAATATCTTCAGTTGCCTCAGGAAGAACGTCCTCTGCTGTGCTTTCTTGGCTATGAAGACGACGTTTCCCTCCTGGAAATGGGGGTGCCTGGGAACTTGAGTGACTCTACAGTGAAAAACACAGAGCCAAGGATGTAAAGGTGGAGTCTGCTTAAAATCCACAAACTGCTAAAGTCCACAAACACAGAACTCTAGTAGTATAGGTACCTGGACTGTCGGCGTGATGTAGCATAGGCCCATCAACAGGCGTGTTAGCTCTGTATGCAAATGGCAGGGGTTCCAGCAGAGGACTTATAATAGCCTTCAGGTGGGCTAGGAGTCGGGACAACCAGCATGTAGTACACCAATCAGCCATAACATTAGCACCACTGACCGGTAAAGTGCTGGTATGGGTTTGGGAGACACCTCAGAGTTCATAGTGCTACTACAGTTACATCATCACTAAAATAAGTGTGCCAATACCTGTGGCAGCTATACATGCCCAAGCCATCATGTTTCCCATGGATTGTGGGCAGTCTACACTTTGCTTTTGCCATCACTCTTTTTTTTTTCACTCACTCATTTTTGCTGAATTCTGCAGTAAAGCCTCTGTATCCCCTGTTTTGAGGACTTTTCTGAAGATTAGTGAGAATTCTTTTGCCGTCAGCAGTGGAGGTGACTTCCTTGGCCTACCAGTCTACAGTCTACCTGTGTGTTTAATGAGCTCACCAGTGCATTCTTTCTTCTTAATGATATTCCATACAGTTGATTTTGGTAATCCCAAGGTTTGACTGATGTCTCCAATGGTCTTATTCTTGTTTTCCAGCCTCATAACAGCTTCTTTGACTTTGACTCATTGGCACAGCTCTTGTCCTCATGTTAAATTATAGCAACTACAGGCTCCAAAAGTGTTAAACAGGTTAGAAGCAAAGGTTAGAAGTTAGGGTTAGGGTTAGGATTGCCTGAACCCAAATGTCCCAAACATTATGGTGCCCTGAAATGAGGAGGACTGTGTAATTGTAAGGCTTGGGCCAAGAGGTGGAACTGCTTTTTTGGCGGATGAATTAGCCAACATAAAGCATAGTAATTGTGTGTTATTGTAAGTAACATTATATTTTAGAAAGCAGCCCCAGCTTTGTGTTTTCAGGAATTGTGTGATGGCTTAGAATTGGTAATGTAATTTATTAGATTATGAAGATTAGTTTAGTTTACATTTTGAAAAGGTTGTCTTTCAGGATCAGTTTGATGACTTACTGTGTGAGTATGAGGGGAAGCTGTGTCTTTATTTCAGTCTGGCAGACGGCAGAGCAGTGTGATCCCTCTCTTCCTCGTTGTATTTTTCTTCCAGTTTTTTCCTTTTTTTTGGAGTGTTTTGTTGTTGAAAACTTTCATTCTGAGGCTGACTCTCGTTAGGGGGCTGTGTGGAAAAACAAAGAGGGATGGCGCCCAGATGTAAGTCTGTGTGTGTGTGTGAGTCTGTGTGCAAGTGTATGTGTGATCAAAGTAAAGTGCGCGGGTATGTATGTGTGTGTGTGTGTGTGTTGGCAGCAGGGCAGTTGTAGAGTAGTGAGGGCCCATTTAGCGTTTAGGGCTGTGCTGTCACTATTAGCAGGGTCAGGAGAAGTTACAGGCCTGCTGAACACACTCTGACTGGAGGTTTGATTAAATGCTATAAAATCCCTGGAGGTCACAGCCATTTGGACAAAAGCAAACACACACTGCCTCTCATTACTGCTCTCTCTCTCTCTCTCTCTCTCTGTTGTGTTTGTCTGTCCTAGCCTTTCTGTCCCTTTTTGTTACCTTACTGTCTGACACTGTCTCACTGTCTGTCTGTCTGCTTTCTCTCCATCTCCCGTTACAGGACTGCCCATAAGAGTGCCACCACCTGGTAAGCTCTCATATCTCCAGCTTCTGCGACATTACAACACTGTAGTCTGACACACACTGATTATATGGATGTGTGTGTGTGTGTGTTTGTGTGTGTGTTTGTGTGTGTGTGTGTGTGTGTGTGTAGGTTTCCCTGTTCCTCCTGGCGTGCCTTCTCCTCCCTCCATTATAACTACATTAGACAGGTAAGTGTGTATGTATTCCAGAAGGTTAAATGTGTGTGAGATGATTTATGTGTGTGTGTCATGTGTGTGTTGGTGTTCAGGATTATGTGGTATGGAAGCAGGACAGAGTGCAGGCACAGCAGAGATACTGAGGAAGAGACCAACCACTCGTCTACCTGTAGGAGCTCACACAGGCAAGAGAGAGACAGAGAGATACTGAGGCAGAGAGAGAGAGAGACTGCGAAGTCTAGTCTAAGACAGCGACAGAAAGAGACTAAAAGAGAGACTGCAAGACAGACTAAGTGAGATCCTCAGAGACTAAGGAAAAAAAAGTGAGACAGAGGCTATGAGAGAGAGAGTGAGAGAGAGAGAGAGAAATATAGATCAAAGTGTGTGTCTGACATTCAGCAGGTCGACTTTAACATTAGCAGCACCAACTTTAAACACAGAACTCTAAACTAGTTCAGATTGGCCAAATGAGCTTTGGCAAATCTCCCCATGTGCTCCTACTGCTGACTTTCACTTTTCCGCTCCTTTTTCTGACATTGTTTAATGTGTGATTACTGCCTTAACGTGACTGTCTTTAATTGGACCAAATTTGACCAGACTGAGACCACCTTTTTTTTGGTTGGACCAAATTTTAATTATTTTGGTCAAGGCCGTGTTCCGAGGCACCTTTCATACAAGCTGTTCGGTTTTAGACCAAACTGAATTGTCAGAAGGTCCGGACCAAACAAGGTAGGTGTGAAAGCACCCTAAAAAGAGGAGAGAGAGAAACAGAGGGGACAGAGAGAGTCTAAGAGAGAGAGTGTAGATCAGATAAGAAATGAAGACAGAGAGACAGAGATGCAGAGTTAGACAGACCGACCAAGAGGCTGGGCAGGGTTAAGTTGGGGAGTTGGATAGTTTTAATATGAAATCGTAGTGCTGGAGGAAAAGATCAGAAGAGGAAAGTCAGTGTGCATGAGAGCGAGAGAGACAAAGAGACAGGCAGACATACAGAGAGACACACACAAGCTAAAAAGAAAGAAAGAGAACCAAATTGCAGCAAAGTAACAATGGCAACTGTGTGACAGCAGTGATTGATGTGAAAGACAGCGGTGATTGACAGTAATCATCGACCTTGTGGGACACTGAAACTAGGCTTGTGCTGCGGGAGCATTTCTCGCTGTTCCAGTCTTCTACTTTTCTGCCCCTCCTCTCTTTATCTCGCTCGCTCCCTCTCTCTCTCTCTATCTCTTTCAGTACTCAGTATGTAGGCCAGCTGATGAAAGTTGAAGGCCTCTTTTAGTGAGTGAGGATTTGAAACAAAGGCACTAAACTGCTTTCTGCCACAGTTAATCTTCTGTGAAGTTCTTCATATCCATGCACCCACACACGCATGGACACACACAAACCACTCGAGCATTCTGTTTGATTCTGTTTGAAACTCAACAAGCTTGACAACTCTGAACCAGTAGAGTTTGGGAGTGATTTAAAGCAGCATTATCTGGCATTTTACCTTAAAATATCGGCTTTAGAATCATGCTGATTCTCTACTGACTTGGATTAGGGAGAAGAGCCTCTCAACCACTGCTAATCTCGGGGCGCTGCAAGCTGCTAACTGCACTATGTACCTCTGGTGAAGCAGGCTAGACAACGCTGGTGAGAGCTGTGTCATATTAGTGTAAATTCCTGTAATGTTACTCTACCAGGTCCAGTTCACATTCTTCTCTCACTTCTGTTCTGTATCTCTCAGCTTGTCCAAAAATGCATGTGTAAAGCGTGTCCTTATATTGTGTCTCAAAGTGCAAATTACACTTGCCAACCATAGGGGGAGCCCAGGAGCAAGAAGTGCCAGTTCTCCGTAATGCTACTTTTAGAGGGGAGTTTTGTTTTTTTGGTAAACAGTTTGATGGCTTGTTTGCTACGATGTTTGTTCTTCAGGAGTGCTTCTCAAGATGTGTGTTAGTTTAGTAGGCATGTGCATGAGTGCATCTGGCTCTATTTTTTCAGAGCGTCACAGCTTATCTTCAATGGACTATAACATGGGCGCTAAAGCCCGTCCCTGACCCCGGAGCTGTAAACTGACCCAAATATGGAAGGGCTAGAAGCGGCCAGGGTGGCCATGTTTGCGGCCTCCGCCTCCTGTTTATCAGTTTCCAGTACATCCCTCCAACTTTCCCCTACTTTCATTTCTCCTCTTGTTGCTTCTTTTCCTAGGCCTGTCAGTGGCCCCCACACATACACACAGACACACACGTACTGCTACTCAGTTGCCTCTTACAGCTATAGACTTCCTCTCTTAACTAATGATCTGATTTGGACTTGTATGAGCAGAGCCGCTGTCAGCACATCATGGGTGTAGTTAAAGCTGCAGCCACAAGTCCTCACTTTTTCCATAGTTATATGATGCTAACTTTGATTCGTTTAGGCCAGAATAGCTTTTTAAATGGTGTTCCAAAAAGATTTCCACTTTATCTAGAAAATTACATCAGTCATCTTTTTTCTCGAAAAGTTTGTCACGCATAAACCTTGTGTCTCCAAAATGGCATTTTTACTGGAGAAGAAACAGCCTTCTTAAAGCAATATTATGCATCGTTTTGATCTTAAAATATCTTCAAAATAACTTCAAAATCATGTTAATGTTCCACTGAAAATATAAATAAGAAGCCTACTTCAGCCCCTTTAAATAGCAAACAATATGCACACAGTTAATATTTAATAATTAATATAGTGATATTTTTTGTGTGTGACAATGCAGTCATATGGGCAACCCTAAAAGTACATCATGTGTGTTTGCAACTTGCAAAATGGACAAGAAGTGGAGAAAATGTGGATAATGAATTCTGCAAGAGAGCAACTGGTCATTTCTTAGCCTCTTGTGCTCACCCTGATGCACAGATAGTTAGCTAACTGCTGTAGGCTGACCTATATGATTAAAAGTTAACAGATTTCATTAACAGTGTTGGATTACAAAAATAGCCCTAGTTCTGTTTCCTAGCATACACTGGAAGGTATGAAGTAATGAGCTGATTATGGTTATCTCATACCACATGGGTAGCTGGGTAGGCTGGGTAGGTTGTATTGAAACACTATTTAAAAGGTTAGAATCACTTATTAATTATAAACAAACAGTTCTGTTGTAAAAGTTACAAAAGTATTATGCATCTAAGAAAATGATATGTAAAGCTGTTCAGGGCCCATTGAAGACATATTAATATTGAGTAAAATGTTAATTTTATTGTCCTTTTTCCCATTTAAATTATTTTATTTATATTGAGGACACCATTAATTATTTTTGCACCGTGGCCCATATGATTGTAGTTATTTCTTATTGTTGCTATCAACAGTGATTCTGTTGATGGTATCTAACTAGCATTGAGCAAGCAAGATATTAGCGCAATAATCAAAGCTGATTTTCTCCAAAGTTGACATGCTTCCAAGAAAAAAAACGGGGTGATTTCTTATGTTTGCGTAAGCATAAACCACATCTGGAAGGACTCTCCGGCTTTATCTCCGTTTTGTAAATCTCCGTCTCCTTTCTGCCTCTTTTCTCCGTCTTGTCTCCCCTGTCCCTTCTTTTTCTCCATTTCCCGCTCTCTGAATTAACTCACCTCTCTTTTTCTGTTATTTAAAGAATGGTTCTTCTCACGTCTGCTGCACCCTGCCAAGTCCAAACATCCTCTGTGGAGTTTCCGTTAGGCCAAGCCCTGCCAACCAGCGACTGTATAATTTATGAATCACTTCCTCTCCTTGCTTGGCTTCAAAAAAACCTCTCCTCTCTTTCTCTGTCTTGCTTTTCTTTTTGCATTTTTACCTTATTCTGCCTTAGATTCACAGATGCACCCGTACAAACACTCATATATATACACACTGCAGGCTAAGAGTGTTTGTTAGAAATGTAGACGGCCCTAAGAGAGGGCCCTGAGGAACTCCTGAAACGGAAGATCTGTCTATGTGTGTGTGTAGTGCAGTGTGTAGTGGCCCATTGGGATCCCTGGGTACTTCTGAAAGGGGAGAACTTCTTCAGAACCACACACACACACCTCTTCCATTTGTTTACTTATATCTGTGTGGCTCTTAAAAACACACTATCGCCCAAATATCCAAACAAAGAGTCATTATATTCAGGGTCCTGGGAGAACAGTGGGCCTTAGTACTTTCTGAAGGAAAAAATGGCATATTATTGGTATATTGGTATATATTGGTGATGCTATATTGAGACATGGTTTTAAATAATCCATTATGCTCCCTAAGCCCTAATGATGACCACTGAAAGATCTAGTGCAGTATCAGTGTCTCTTTTATTGATATGTTTACCCTAAACTAAATATTGATCTGATGCTGCAAAGCTGGAAATTGCAGACCACAGAGATACAAAGCTCCAGGTCATACAGCATGTCTTTGTGGTTTAAGCTGTGTTTGGGCGGTGGTGTGGGAGCTGTGCAGTGATTAGCCGCTTTAACGAGGCTAGCGCTAATTAAGGCTAGCCTTAAGGGGGGGATGGGGGGGGGGGATCCTCTCTCCTTCCTCTTCCTGTACTTTTACCAAAGGGAGACTGAGAGCAAGATGTTGATACATGCATAGACACTCATATATGTCTTAGAGTAAAATTCAATTTACTAAAGCTGCAGTTAATCACTTAAACTATGCATAGGACCACCTATTAACTGCGCTGTTTTTGGGAATTTGGGAAAAGCAAAGTGAATACCATACAATGTAGTTGTATTTTCACCGACCATTTTATATAGGAATGCCTATATAGCAACTCATCCAGCAGTTCAGCTAAACGTATGGCTGCAGTGCAACTGGTAAATCATGCAGATATGGACCAGAAGCTTCAGAGAATAGTCACATCAACCATCAGTATAGAGAAAAGAAACTGTGATCTCCGTGACCAAGCATGATTGTTGGCATCAGAGGGGCTAATTTTGAGGATTTCTAGAACTGCTAAGCTCCTGGGATTTTCAGCGCAACAGTTAGCGCTGACAGAAAGGCTACAGTAACCCATAGAGCCACTCTGTACAATAGTGATGAGCAACCTTGCTGCTGATTAGCTAAAACAGTACCACGTCAGCTTCTACTTCCACTATCTGAATATGGACAGAGACCAGTTATTCTCTCTTAGACTCTTAGACAGAGATTGCTGTGGAATCACAGGCATCATAGCCGCAGTGGGACTAATGATAAGGCCAGTGTGTAAACAGTGGAGGTTCTTGGGTGCCCAGAGTTGAAATGTTCCATACTCCATGTGTAGACACCAACTATAACGCACATGCTTTTGAGGACAGAACACTTCCTATTTGAGCTCGAAATCTGGTCGTAAAGGCTTAGTACATCTGGCCCTGAGGGTGCAGAGCAGGAGGATGAGAGAGAGAGAGATTAGGAAGCTGGCTGACTTTGAAAGGATGGGGAGAGTGAATGAGGAGATTGGGTTGGAGGGATGGAGGGAAGCAGCACAGCAGCATCCCTTCCAGGCCTATTTATAGAAGCGGCGCATTTGGAGTCTGCACCAACACCTGTCCACAAGGAGTCCTCTTGGACGCTCTCATCGGTGCTCGCACACACAGACAACACACACACACATCCCTTTCACCTTTCACCCTGGGGGAAGCTTTCTATCGGAAGCAGGGCGGCATGCCAGAGACTGTGGATGAGCTGCGCTTTAACTGCCAATATTCGTAATAACTTTATCTCTCTCTTTCTCTCTCTCTCTCTCTCTCTCTCTCACACACACACACACACACACACACACACACACACACATAAACCTGCCAGGTTACTGGGCACGCACTGCACCTTGACAGTGTGCCAGTCACATCAAAAGATGGTGAAACTGAGCGCCAAATCTGAGGCGAAGCTTTTGATCATTGAGAAAACCGTCGAAGCCCACCCCGCTTTATTCGCTTTCCCTCCCTCATTCACGTCCCTGGACATTCACTCCCTGGCTTTATTCTTTGTTAAATGTAATGACCTCCATGTGTTACGCTGGCTTACAGGTACAGCGTTGTATGGAGGCCAAGTGTAAATGATGATGTTTTTTCCTGTGTACAGCAGTTTTAATACTTTTCTTTTGCCCCTCATTAGCTAGGGTTTAATATGGCCCAATAGGTTACAAGTTCACGAGGTGTAGGGAGAAAACAAAAAGTTAGGTTTTTTGGCTGCAAAATGTTGACACACTTGTGTACATTTGTGAGTCTGTGCTCAGCAAAATACATTTAAAGTGCTGTTGTTGCTAATAATGAACTCCTGTGTCTTATATTTGTGTCTTCTATTGCAGTAGCCATAAAGGGGGAAGCTATGATGGCCCTTCTGCCCCATCGTATCCCTTTTCTGCAGGTAGGAGACAACACACGTCTACATATCCTAAGGCCTAATTACCGTCTATTTACTTTTTAATGTATACAGACATATATATATATATATAGAGAGAGAGAGAGAGCGAGAGAGAGAGAGACACACATATATGACATAATCAATATAACATCAATATAAATATAAAATCATCTGAGTTAAGCTTACTGACCACTGAGCTCTAGGCTCTAGCACTTCACGGATGAATAGGAAATAAAGATGTGCTGCTAATGGAAGTTAGCATTTTTGTTGGCCGGTTGCACATATGTGTGTGTAAGAAAGAAAATGTGGGGAAAGTCTAGGGAATGTTGGAAAACTATATTACATTTGGATCGTTTTAATTGGAGCATCACAGCTCGGAAACACATGCGCACACACACACACACACACACACACACACACACACACCCCACACAGTAAAGCTGAAGAGAGTTGTGGTTCCAGTCACTGAGAGTAGAATCGCACTGCAAGCATTTCCCCAGCACACGTCATCACTGTATGCAGAGGTTAACACTGACACACACAGACACACACACACACACACACACACACACACCCGCACTCTCGCACAACAGACAAATGAGAGTGCCATTCAGTGTGCAGTAGCCCCATTAACCTCTGCTTGTAGTGGTGATGGCTAAGCTTATCCGTTCACTATATTTGCTGCAGCAGTTTCAGGGCCTACTCTGATCTAGGCTTGTGAGAGTGTGCTGCGTGCATGCTCGGACTCCTTTCGCCACCTGTCCTAAATCCACTGTTTGAACTGATTTTCAGTGACACACAACTCACAGCTGCAGTCCATAGACGTGCTTTGAACAGGCCATGTTGATTTCTGAAATGTCCTTCTGCCTGTCTCTCTGACTCACTCAGAGGAAGCGTTTAGATAATGAGGCCAGATTGAGTTCATTAAGAAGCATTGACCCCCCTCATAGAGCTTGGTCTGTCTCTCACTTCAAACAACCCTGCTGAAATTCATCTCGGACTCTGATTGTGATTTGCAGCGATTGAACTCAACGCGAACATCAATCACTGCTGTAGCTGATGATGGAAAACACAGCCCGGGCTATATTTGGAAAGGGCTGGAAGGTTGGTGTTTACAGTATAGACATGCCAAGGCAAACCGGATGTTCTGTTGTTGTCCGTTGAGCTTCAAGAGACATTTCTGCCATCATCAGCGGTAGTGGAAGGACACTGCCACGGTCAGTGGAACCTTCCACCAAAAGAATTGTTTATTCTTAAACTCTCACTTAGGAGCAACTTAGCCAGGTGATTAGGGTGTAACAATGTCACAGAGCATAAGGGGTTAAACCTTTTTGATGGATCATATCTGATTTTTGATTATTCCTGATCTGGGACCCATGTGGGTTAACATGCTGTAGTTTTAATAATCCTCTATGGCATATATATATTTTTTTTTCTTCCCTGCTCCCTGTTGAGATATCAGTCATAAACAACTATGCGAACACCAGAAATGGGATTGATGCCTCAAGGCTACAAGAAGCTACAAGGGTACTAAAATGTTGAGGTTGTCTGTAAATACACATGCAGCAGAATTGGGGGGAAACAAGCAATTTATCACACACACACAGTAAATGGACAAAAAGTATTGGGACGTCATTCATTATTTTGTCCAAAATCATAGGCATTTAAAAAAGGGTTTATCCTGCTTTTGTTGTTGTAACTGTCCTACTGTCCAGAAAGGGCAGTTTTTTTATTTTAGCATTACTGTGTTGATTTGCATTCAGCAACAAGAGTATAGTGTGGTCTGACTGTTGGGTGCTCACCAGCCCACCTCATTCCCAACTCCCCAAATCATCTCAAAAGTATTGGATGGAGCACCGTCATTCTAGAAAACACAGTTCCACAGCTTCCAATAGGTTCATGTTTATCTGCTTTATCAGAGAGTCTTATTGTATTGGCAAGGCTTCTCTACAGAGACTTGACAAGCTGTGTGTTTTTTGTTTTTGCATGACAAAAAATCAGTTTAACATGGAACATGCTCTACTGTCTAATTTGCTCTGTTACTGTTACTATCTATTGGTTCCTGTGTTGATATAGGCTATATCTGTTTTCTCTTCAACCTGTCCAGGTGTTTTCCCACCTGTCCTGGGGGGTGTGGCTTCCTGGCCTGACCTGATGGACAACGTGAAAGCATGGGAGTACTACACCCGTCATGACAAAAAGAGAGAGAGGGAGAGGGAGAAAGAGAGGACCCGTGAGAGAGAACGAGAAAGGGAGAGGAACAGGGACCGACAGCGTGATCGTGAACATACCCCCTCGATCCATGGCCGCAGCAGGTACAATATTTTTACAATACCGTATTATGTGTATATATATTATGTGTATATGTTTAATATAGATAAAATATCAGCATGTACAGCATGGCATGTATGTGTTGCAGCTGTAACTTGTAATACCTTCCCGCACCAATCATAGTTGTCATTATCAGCTATTTCTTGCAAGTGGTCATTCACCCCACAGTTCTAATAGTCAGACACTACAGACTACGCAGATTCATATTAAGTTTAAGTTTCAAACAGAGAGCCTCAAGAGAGGCCTGTGAAGGCAGTGGTAGGCATGAGCACAAAAACATGCATACTGTATCAATAAGTAAAAAGAGAAAGAGAAAATGTAGCCAGCTGTGGCCGGACAGATGTTGGGTCTGGTCCACATGAACAGGCTGCCCTGGCATTCACACATGCAAGGCAGACCCAGAGAAAGGAAGCAGGAAGAGAAAAAGAAACAGAGAATAGATTAAAAGAATGAGAGAGAAACATATTGCCACATATCTGTCAGTCCATGTGTGAGTGTTGGACTTAATATCAGAATGCACATGTTGACCCAAGGGGCAGTGTGAAGAGTGAAAGAGAATGAAAGTGTGGGGGGGGGGAAGAAAGTAAAGTCAAAGGTGGTAGTCTATATACGATATAAAGAATGTTGGGCAGAAACCTTTGAAAATTGTATGTATTCAGTATTTTAATCTGTAATTTAACCCAGTATATCTCAGTAACACTGATCAGCACAGTGATTTATCAGTCTACTCAGGCTTTAGTAGAGCTCAGTAACTCTGAGATAAGTAACTGATGAGCACAGTGATTTATCAGTCTACTCAGGCTTTAGTAGAGCTCAGTAACACTGAGATAAATAACTGATCAGCACAGTGATTTATCAGTCTACTCAGGCTTTAGTAGAGCTCAGTAACACTGAGATAAATAACTGATCAGCACAATGATTTATCAGTCTACTCAGGCTTTAGTAGAGTTCAGTATCACTGAGATAAATAACTGATCAGCACAGTGATTAATCAGTCTACTCAGGCTTTAATAGAGCTCAGTAACATTGAGATAAGTAACTGATCAGCACAGTGATTTATCAGTCTACTCAGGCTTTAGTAGAGTTCAGTAACACTGAGATGAATAACTGATCAGCACAGTGATTTATCAGTCTACTCATGCTTTAGTGGAGTTCTCTCTATATAAATTATATGAAAATTGCTCCAATAATAGTAAAGGTCATAATTCTTGCCCTCCTCTCGCCTATGTATTTTCTGTATTCTGAATACATATCCACAGTATTTGTTATCCATTACTTTCACATTAATAGGTAAAAATACAAAAATACTTTCTGCTGTTTGAAAGGCGTAGTGTGATTACTCTTCTAAGAATTGACACACACATGCAGTCACACACTCCCTGAGCCAGTCCTGTTGGAGCAGTGTACAGGGAGAAAAGTGCACATGAGAGGACAGCAGGGAGAAAAGCAGGGCAGTAGAACAGCTGGGAGTCCACCAGTGACACACATGGATACCACACACACACACATATTTATAAAACTGCACAGCTATATAGTTCAGCTGTTGTCATGATTCCTGTTCATTGTCTTTTCCTTCATAAGTGGTGTGTGTGAGGGGGGCTGAAAGTGTTTTAGGAGGCAACATGCTGAGAAAACTGGCCACCAGAAGCATTTGCACAGAAGATGCACAATAATTGAAAAGGCACTCTCTGGACTTGCTGGAACACACACAAACACACTCATTTTCCTGCTCAAGTTAAGCTGTGAGGACACACACACACACACGCGCGCTCAGGCTTTGGAAGGATGTTTGCAGCTTAGCGCCTATGCTAGCCATCTAAAACCGCAGAGTGATCAGAGCAACACACAAACACATACACTATCTGAGTGACAGATTAGAAAATCAGTAAAGATTTCATTTCATGGTGCATCCATTACTGACACAAGTGCTACACACACACACACACACACACACACACACACACACACACAGCACAGCACCAAGACAGTAGGTACTGATTGATTAGTTCTGGATCACAAACTCAACTCCAGCTCATCCCAGACATGTTAGATGGAGCTCCATCACTCCAGAGAACACAGTTCCACTTCTCCACAGTTTAGTGCTGGGGGGCGTACCCCTCCAGCTGACACATTGCATTGAACATGGTGACCTTAGGCTCATGTACGGCTGCTCTGGAGCTTCGCATTCAATCTGCAGTGCTCTTCTATGGCAATTATTCAAGCTCTGTGTCTAGAGTTAAATCCCTGTGTCAGCAGTTGGTGCAAGTTAAATAAGGTTAAAATTCACTAATTACAGTTTAATTATAGTGTCTGGATACTTTGGACATATTTATGGGGGGCAGCTGTGGCCTAAAGGTTAAGGAAGCGAGATTTATACCGGAAGGCACCAGCACCGGCATCCACGGCTGAGATGCCTTTGAGCAAGGAACCCAACCCCAATTCCTCCCCGGGTGCCGACGTAGCTGCCCACTGCTCCATAGCTACAGGCGGAATGGGACACTCCAGAGCAGCTCATACATGAACACTGAGGTCATCATGTCTAATGACTAGCTTCAGCTAGAGAGGTATATAAAGCACTACAGCATGTGTAGCAGTGGAGCTGTGTGGAGCAGTGATGGTGCTCCTTCCAGTACTTTTCCAATACTGCAATGTACACTCTTAAAACTAAAGGTGCTACAAAGGATTCTTCACACAATGCCATAGAGCTGGGCTGCTTAATCCTGGTCCTGGAGATCTACCACCCTGAAAAGTTCAGATCCAACACAGCTGACTCTAATGCTCAGTTGCTCCTGAAGGCCTTCATTATCTGGATCAGGTGTGTTAGATTCGGGGTGGAGCTAAACTCGGCAGGGTGATCTTCAGGATCAGGATTGAGCAGCCCTGCCATAGAGGAACAACCGTTGTAGAACAACTGTGAAGACGATGTAAGGGTGCTGTACCAATTTAAAGGTGTTTACATGCACATATCATTTATAAAAAGGGTTTTATATGGATCCAAAAGTGGTTCTTCTTTGGTATGGCATAAAGAATCCTTTGTAGCTCCTTTATTTATAATGAGTCTAGTTTATCATACTCTCAGAATAACACAGCACTCTTTTCTTTCCTCTCTCTCTCGCTTGTTCTTGTGGCATCAGCAGCGCCTGCTTGGACATTTGGTGAACACTTGTCCTTTACATATGATCTCATGCATATGACTGAGTGCAGACAGGACTGTTCTCTGCCCAGACTGACTTGGACAAAATCTCACATTAACACCTATATAATGCAAAACATCAAGGAGGTAAAAATGTTCGCTGCACACAAACACACACACACACACACACACACTGCGCATATGTGTGCCACTGATTTGCATTTACAGCATCATTAGAAGCTGATCTGTTCGGTGTGTAGAACAAACACACACACACACACACACACACACACACACACTACGAACATGGTGTTTTCATTAGATGCTAAGAATAGCGCAGTAGATGAGCTGAGATAATGGGATCAGAGGAATGGAAAGAGAAAGCTGTTTGAAAATAGAACAAAGTGAAATGTTTGGAGTGGTTCCCCGTCCCATTACACACACCCTGTCATCCCTCACTGTGCCTCAGTGTGTCACTCTCTCTTTCTCTCTCTCCCTCTGTTGCACAGACACTCTCAGACTTGCACATAGTAATGTTGCTCTCGCGCAAAAACGTTGCGCTCCATTCTTGTTGTTTTGCTCTTTTGCAGAAGTCGAAAACTCCAGTGTGCGCTGTGTCAGACTTTCATGATGGATGGACTGATAGAAAAGCTACAAAATTTTTAGAGTAACATCTTTTTACACTGACTTCCGTTAAAAATGAAGCATTTTTCCTTCTCTTGAAGGGTTGCCATTGTGCAGATATCAGTTTTATCAGTTTTAACTGCAGCAAATACTTCTAAAAATACTTTAAATACTTCTGTTTTTATATCTATGACATATTTCATATTCCAAAATAAAACCAGTGAACTCCTCAAACTCTAAAGGCTTATCTAAACGGTCCAAATGAGACCATAGAGCTCCATAGCAGTTTTGTAGCTGCATCACAGGAGCTTAAATCATTTACAGTAGTTACTGAATAATGCCTTAACACCACAACAACAGTAGTAGTAGTAGCCGTAGTAATAATAATAAAATAATAATAATAATATAATAAAAATTCAATTGATAAATAATTACATATCAATTAATATTGAAGGAGTTACAGTTGTTAGGTGTAACCTAACCTCCGACCTGTTATGTGTTACAGCCGTGTTACATAATACAGTACACATGACACTCTATCTGTTCCAATCTCTCTCTCTCTCTCTCTCTCTCTCTCTCTCCTCCCCTCTCTCCAGCAGAACAGAGCAGTAGCGCATGACTCTATTTGACTCTCTGCCTCCCTCTCCATCTCTCTGTCTGCCTCTCATAACACATGTTCCCTCTTTCTTTTCCCTGCAAAGTGACACAGCTCTCTGTTCTACTGTAACGCATGCCCCCTTATTTAAATCCCTCTCTCTCCCTCTCTCTCACTCCCTCTCTCTCTCCCTCTCTTTTCAGTAAGGTGTTCTCATAGGGCACGTGCAAGCTGAGCTGTGGCTTTCAATAACATACATCATTATTCACTGTATGTGCTGAACACTCACAACCTGTATTTTTTTTTTAGTGGAGTCTATTTTTGGCTCCATGTGCATAGAGGTCTGTGTGTGTGTGTGTGTGTGTGTGTGTGTGTGTGTGTGTGTGTGTGTGTGTGTGTGTTTGTGTGTGTCTAAGCTGAGGATTAATAAATTTTCCCCTCAACAGAGCACTGCCTCCTGGGACATGAGGTCTCTTGGTAAGTAATAAAGCAAATTTAGAACATGAAGAATGTGAGTGTGTGGAGAAGGTCACTAGAGGACAAAACAGTGATGTATGCGTGTGGGTGGGTACGTGTGTCCAGGAACTGATCCCCAGAACCGAAAAATGCACGCAAACGGAACACGCTAACACTCAGAAATAATAATTAACAAAACGCTCCATTTTCTCATTGTTTTAAGAGGCCCACATCCTAAGAGTTCGTTTTCCTTTTTCTTCTGTCCTTCAGCTCAAATCATGACCAGCCTCACTTAATTTATTTATTTTATTATTTTTTTAATGAATCCTCCAGCCTGAACGAAGCCTCCAGAATGGAGTTGTTTTAAAAATGTTAATTATATTATTATTATTATTATTCATTTCCCTAAAGAAACTGAAAGCACACAAGTTTCCTGCTGCAATTGCAAGAGGCGGGACCTTTCTGGTGACGTCACCATGCAGCCTGCTTAGACTGATCCATCTATGTGACCCATAGGCTACTAAGAAGGACTTTTCATAGGACAGTCCTAACAAGGACTTGCCCTACCCCGGCTGTAGCTGCCTAGGCGGCCCAAAGACTTTTCCTTAGCTGCAGTCCAAAGACTTTTCATAGGACAGTCCTACTAGTGACTAGCCCTAATCCCTACTAACGAGATGGACGGGGCAAAGCTTCTGAACGGACAGATATTGTACATGTGAATTCAGTGGACCTGTGACATCACAAAATCAATTAAAACTGATGTTTTTTGAAGACTAGCCATAAATAAGTTATATTTCTGATTGTTAATAATGATTATTAATAAATATTATTATTCAGTAATGATTTCAAATGAAGATTCCTACACACCAGGTAAGCCTTTGCCATTTGATGCAGTAAGGTTGTAGAGGGTTCTTTAAAGGTTGTTCAAAGTTTCTTTAGTAATAGAAGTGATTTTATGTAGAAGCACAGCGACTCAAGGAACCATTTGGATTCCTAGATGGTTCATTGAATGGTTAACGGGTTACTTAGACTGGTAAGAAAAGAAAAAAAAAAAACTTTTCTCAATGGTTCTGTATAGAACCTTTAAAAAATGGTTCCATGCAGCATCTAAAAAAGTTCTGCTGCCAGTTCTACAAGTCGAATCACCCACTACTATAGAACCCTTTTTTGCTTTTACAGTGTACCAGATCAAAAGTGTTTGTTCTTTTCTATCTTGTGTGTGTGTGTGTGTGTGTGCATGCACAGTGATGAGGAGTCTGTGATGAGGCACAGGGATCACAGTGATCGGGAGCGGGAGAGGGAGAGGCATCGGGCGCGCAGCAGTAGAGCAGAAGAGCGAGAGGACAGATATCGCGAGAGAAGACACAGAGATCGCAACGAACGCCACAAGTCCTCACGCAGGTGCACACACACTTTGTACACACTGTTCCACAGTAAAACACACACCAACACACATGCAGCTCTCGCATTTGTGGGCTAGAGCTAGTGTGAGTATGTCTGTTTGCCTACACTGCCCGTCAAATGTTTGGTGAGCCTCAGCTTTTCAATTGTCAATTATTATTATTATTTAGTTTTTTTTAATAAATAAGGATTTTTTTTTTATTGACCTTTAAAATAACTTACGACAGTTTTTCATATTAGGCATCTGTTTAGCTGTGTTGTTTGATATTCTTTTAATTCCCTATAGCCCACACATTGTACCTCTTTGTTGTGATGTCAGCACTCAAGCCTTTCAGCTGTTTAAACAACTTGGGGGGGGCAAAAGAATCCTTTTTTTTTTTTTTTTACAAAGTGCCTTTGGAAAAGAAATAACATCAAATCAAATCTGCTCTAACTATGACTAGCATGAAGCTGTGTGCTGCAGAACAGGGGTGTTCCTCAAATGTCTGGCTGCTGTGCAGAAGCAGTCCTTCTAGGCAAGACATGAATGTAAAATTCGGTCTCAGCCCTGTATTCATTTAGTTATGACACTAATTACTTAGAAATGTAAAATTGTACATCAAAGCAAACTTTTTCATTCAGACCCCTTGAGGGGCTCCCTTCACATCAAGGCCCTGATTAATGAGTTCCAGGATTCTCCCGGCTGGGATGCCCCCGTTACATAATGTATCCAAAACTAGTGAATCCAGTCGGGTCAGTGAATAAATGGGTATCGCCAAAGTTGTTGTTTAACGTATACAAAGACATGCTAGGATTTGAAAACCCTGTCGAAAATATCTATTGATGAATGTTAAAATATCGAAAAAAAGGAAAGGAGCAGGAAGCTTCCGATGCACCGCCACTCCACTGACTGCTAAATGTTCCTGAAGGCTTTTACAGTCAAGCAGGGATTTTGATGTGCCTTTCTAGTAGTCCTATGAGCAGTCCTCTTAAAGCTTTCTTAGTCTTCCAGGCCTCAACTTGACTTCTGTCATTGCTGTAAACTGTAATTTCTTGATTACATTACGTACTGAGGAATCGACTACCTGAAAACACTTAGATTCTTCTTATAGCCTTCTCCTGCTTTGTATGCATTTTGCATCGCCTGGACTGTCCCAGCGGTGATTGTGGACAAGCCGTAGCTCTAACAAGCTAATTAGGGTCTGAGTCATTGGTGTAAATTTACCTTGGCTTAAATCACATTTCCTTTTTTCTCTCTATAATTGTACAAATCACATACAATGCACTAGTATTTCCTGAAATACTTAAATAAATGTTTCATATTTTAATGTATATGCCTTTTGGAGTTAAATCTGCAGCTCCACAAAGGGTTTGAAACTAAGTATTCATAATTGACAGCGGCTGTGTATGAAAATGCTTTTTATTCCTACACTATTTATCTGATTTGAATGGTAGTAAACTGAATGTGTGCAATTTGGGCGAATAGTAGAGTGGTCTCCTTATTGACTTGTGTTTAGTAGTGTCTAAACTTAGAGATATCTTTGAATTTTTAGCCTATTCAAACTTGCTGAGGTTATTCTTGGGTAAATAGCAAAGCAGTTTTGTAAGTCGCTCTGGATAAGAGTGTATGCTAAATGCCTTAAATGTAAATGTAATGTAACTTGCCCCGGGACATCACAGATGCATGTGTAGATACGCGAGCACACTAGTCAGTTGTAGCGGATTTGCAAAACGATCATTGTGGGCAAAGGACTAAATTTACCTGATGTCCAAAAGGGCATGATAATAGGGTACCGGGTGAAGGGTGCTAGCATCTCTGAAACTGCTAACATCTTGGGATGTCGTTGTAGCGAAGAGATACCAAGGATAGACTCCACACTGAGTGCCCCCCAATGGCATAACAGTGGTGCCCCACAGGCCATGGATGCCATGGAGGGGAACGACAATTCTGGTGGATGGTACAAAGCAGTCAACGCTCCCCAGTAGGCTAGTTAACCTCTACAAAGAACACCTAATAATACAGTCCATGCCACAACATCTCACTAGCATCATCCAGGCCAATGGTGTTTATTCCCACTATTGACATGTAGGTGGTCATAATCTTCTGATATGACTGAGATTACATTATTTATTTCACCTCATACAGTGGGGAAAAAAGTATTTAGTCAGTCACCAATTGTGCAAGTTCTCCCACTTAAAAAAATGAGAGAGGCCTGTAATTGACATCATAGGTAGACCTCAACTATGAGAAAAAAAATTCAGAAAATCACATTGTCTGATTTTTAAAGAATTTATTTGCAAATAATGGTGGAAAATAAGTATTTGGTCACCTACAAACAAGCAAGATTTCTGGCTGTCACAGACCTGTAACTTCTTTAAGAGGCTTCTCTGTCCTCCACTCATTACCTGTATTAATGGCACCTGTTTGAACTCGTTAACAGTATAAAAGACACCTGCCCACAACCTCAAACAGTCACACTCCAAATTCCACTATGGTGAAGACCAAAGAGCTGTCGAAGGACACCAGAAACAAAATTGTAGACCTGCACCAGGCTGGGAAGACTGAATCTGCAATAGGCAAGCAGCTTGGTGTGAAGAAATCTACTGTGGGAGCAATAATCAGAAAATGGGAGACCTACAAGACCACTGCTAATATCCCTCGATCAGGGGCTCCATGCAAGATCCCAGCCTGTGGGGTCAAAATGATCACAAGAACGGTGAGCAAAAATCCCAGAACCACACGGGGGGACCTAGTGAATGACCTGCAGAAAGCTGGGACCAACGTTACAAAGGCTACCGTCAGTAACACACTACGCCGGCTGGGACTTGCTGTGCCAGACATGTTCCCCTGCTTAAGCCAGTACATATCCGGGTGCGTCTGAAGTGTGTTTGGAGGAGAGCGAATGCTGAGTTGGCAACATCATGCTTTGGGGCTGTTTCTCTGCAAAGGGACTAGGACGACTGGTCCGTGTACATGAAAGAATGAATGGGGCCATGTATTGTGAGATTTTGAGTGCAAACCTCCTTTCATCAGCAAGGGCATTGAAGATGAAACGTGGCTGGGTCTTTCAGCATGACAATGATCCCAAGCACACTGCCAGGGCAACAAAGGAGTGGCTTCGTAAGAAGCATTTCAAGGTCCTGGAGTGGCCTAGCCAGTCTCCAGATCTCAGCCCCATAGAAAACCTTTGGAGGGAGTTGAATGTCCGTATTACCTGCCGACAGCCCCAAAACATCACTGCTCTAGAGCAGATCTGCATGGAGGAATGGGCCAACATACCAGCAACGGTGTGTGCCAACCTTGTGAAGACTTACAGAAAACGTTTGACCTCTGTCATTGCCAACAAAGGATGTATAATAAAGTATTAAGATGTTTTTTTGATGAATTTTTGTTATTGATCAAATACTTATTTTCCACCATTATTTGCAAATAAATTCTTTAAAAATCAGACAATGTGATTTTCTGATTTTTTTTCTCATAGTTGAGGTCTACCTATGATGTCAATTACAGGCCTCTCTCATCTTTTTAAGTGGGAGTCACAATTGGTGACTGACTAAATACTTTTTTCCCCACTGTATGTGCTGTGGCAGACACTTAAAATAATGAAACATATATAAGGACCTGGCTTCAACAATTTTAGGCTAAACTCATTGCAGATAGTAGGGGGTCCCCAGACTGTTGGTAGTCTACAGTGTGACCTCATGTCCTGTGTGCGTGTCCCCCCTCTCTTTTACACCTTCCTCCATCTTTCTCACTCTCAGCAGCTACAGCAGAAGAAGGCACGCTAGCGACGATGGAGAGAGCCACAGGAGACACAGGCACAAGCGCTCCAGACACAACAAAGAGAGCACGGAGCCCAGCGAGGAGCACAGCGCTGAGCACGAGAACCATTCAGAGGCCACTGAATAAGCCAATAGAAGACTAGCTCTGTTTTCAACTAATAGAGAGGTCTTCATTTATTCACACTTAAGCCCAATATCCAAGCACTGGCCAAGGAGGGCCATTTTTCATTTGGGCCAGTGGAAGGTCAGGCTCATACAGAGCTGGTTTATGTTGCATTTTAAGCTGTTCCAGATGAACTTGTTTATAGATCTGCTTTATTATTAGTATTCATTAATTTAGTAACAACAGAGCAAAGCAAACGGGCGAAATGCTATCAGCTGTTTTACGTTTATTTAAGTTTATTTATAATAATTTAAGATGATTTGAAAGATCCTTTTGATTATTTGAAGATGAAAAGATGGATATTTTTGTTGTGTGAATGTTCATTTTGTTGCAGTAGGAAAACAGTATTATAAATAATTTCATAAAGCAGCTGCACGAGTGTGATAATTTGATCGAGCCATTAGAGCAGATTAGTAGACGCTATGATCCTGACTGTCTGTTCCTCTCTCTCGCATGGTATGTTTCTCTCTTTTCACACACACACACACACACACACACACACACACACACACACACACACACACACACACAAAACCAGTGTAATTGTATCTCAGTTTAGTATAGTTACTTTTAAAGGTGCACTGATTACTAATTGGTAACTTCATGCAAAGTAGTACAAACTGACTGAGATATTCCTATGTTTTAACAGTGTGTGTGGGGGGAAACCAGGAGCCACCGGTGGTTCTGAGGAGTTTAAGAGGTTAGGTGGGGGAAAAAAGCATAGAAGATCTTTGGTGAGACGCAAAACACCTAGTGCACCTGAACTTTTCACGAGGCAGTTTGCATCAGTAACACTGTGACCCTTTGTACACCTGCTCGCTTCATGAAACTAGTATCTGGATTATAGCCTGATAAGATAGCCATATGCGTTTACACTCAGGAGTCAAGTGTGTTTACACTTACACTAGCATTTTTATGTGGCTTGGCCTTACCCAGGTGGAAACGGGGCTCTGTTAATGACCATAACCCTGCACACATCACTCCTTGTAGAATGATTTTATTGATTATTTAACCAAAGGTATCATCAGATACAGTATACTACACAAGCCAAAAGCCTGAGACACTGGACCACACAGCTTCCCACGACGACGTCCACACATACACACGTGCGTACACGCACACACACACACACACGAAACACACTTCCACACTCCACTCCCTCAGTTCATGTCTCTTAAGAGTAGCAAAATCAGCAAGGCCGCCAAAATCTCATTGTTATAAGCATAGATATCCTTTTTTTAAGAGCATATGAACAATATTTTTATTTTAGTCGACTTCCATTGTTTTTTTTATTTCTCATAATACTCACTAGAGATTTTTTTTTCCTTAGCGACAGCGTCTGAAACATACCAACACAGACGAGAAAAAAAAAATGCTTGGCAAACGTGTCTCCATGCCAACAGCTGGAGAGAATGCACCACCATCAGAAATGAAGAAAGCGAAGCCAATATCCAAAAGGCCATAGGAACAGAGAGAAGTAAACAAAAGAACGAAAGAAATAGTCGTCATAGTACAAGTGTTTGAATTCATTCCAGACACCAACGCTAACGGTAAAGAAATGTGCGTCCACTTCAATGCATGTTCTAACATAGAAACTAATGGAGTTGGCAACTCGTGTACCCTTCCCACCCCACAACTACTCAGAACCATCCTAGTTCAACCAACCACATTTCCCAGAAACCCCCCTCCTCTCTCACAAATCAGCGATGCACACTTCCAAGTATGTCTTGCACAGTGCCCAAAGAGGGTTGCTTATGTACACTTTCTCATGTATCCTCAGATACCCTCCTCATAATGTGATATAATGTTCTGTCTCGGTGCTTCTGTATCTCTGGTGACCTCCTCAGCAGGTATTAGCGTCTTTAGCTCCACTTTCAAATAACGTATGCCAGTGGTGGAGTAACTTTTTTTGCGTCTTCCTGTGCCTAAACTGCATGGTTGGCGAAGGCAGGGTCAAGTATCTATAGTCCCAGACAGCCAGCGAAAAGGTGTCCATATTATCATACAGGCTTGCAGGCTTCAAGCCTGATCAACCTTCCACGCTCTCTCTATACAGCATCCCTTATGAAAGGCCTTGTCAGCCACTTTGAGGTGAGTCCCCTTTCTGAAGAGAGTCTGTCATAAGCCCCGCCTTTATGAGCAGGAGTCCGTGTAAGCCCCTCCCGCCTGGGCGAGGCCGATGCGTCTCTGCCCCTCCTTTCAAAGGTGGGGCAGTCCGTTTCATTTGACCTGCCTACCAAGGAAGTCCATGTCCAAAGCCCTGTTCTCTGTGGGCAAGGGCTGTGTGAAGCCCCACCCTCCAGTGTAGGGTCAGTGTGATAAGCCCCTCCCCCATGCAGTGCGGACCTATAGCAGGCTGCCGGGCCAGGAAACGATGGTGAGGGTGATGCGCCCCCTCAGTTCCTTCAGCAGGCGCACCAGGGCTGTGTGGGTCATTCCCCAGGTGCTCTTTCCGTTCACCTCCAACAAGATATCCCCACAGCTGAAAGAGGAGAGAGTGAAAACCAAACATCAGAGATTTAGTGGCTCTAAAAAAGCAGAATTGGAATGAGAGAGAAAACAGGGCTGTAGAATGACACGCTTTACACCAGGGTTGATTTTGACATTTATGTCCTGGAATCTCATACAGTTTGATGATTTCTCTTACTAACAAATGAACAAAATCAGTAATGCTACCAGCGCTGAAGAGCCCTGCTTTCACTTTTTTTTTATTTTGATGGTCGGCGGTCACTGTCGCCACATCTATTACAGATTATTGATATAAATTTTTTTTTGTGATATTTCTCCTGAGATGATGATCAGTAGTGTTAGAGCCATTAGCTGGGCCAGGGTGGGCACAGCAAAAACGTGCATGAGCTTAGTTTGCACCCAGAAACAATAATGGCAAAGGCACTTTAATATGCTGTTGGTTTTTTCAAAAATAGACTTTCAAACATATATTTAGAAAAAGCCTTTTCATCTGTGTTTCAGGCCCATGATAGCAACAGTAGGACATTGGCCTGTGGTGCCTAATCATAGTGCTGCTGCTACTGGTTAGGGTTAAGATGAACTTGGCCCATTGGATGAGCTCCACTCTCCACATAGGAGCACTGTGTAGTTCTATAATTACAGACTGAAGTCCATCTGTTTCCCTGCATACTGTGTTAGCCTACTTTCACCCTGTTCTTCCCCACAGGACTGACCACCACAGAGCAGATAGTATTTGGGTATGATTCTCAGCACTGCAGTGACACTGACATGGTGGTGGCTTGTGTGTTAGGGTGTGTTGTGCTCGTAGGAGTGGATCAGACACAGCAGTGTCCACCTTGTAGATGTAAATTCAGAGATCATCTGGTCCTTCATCAGTGGTCACACATAGGACGCTGCCCATAGGATGCTGTTGGCTAGATATTCAGTTTAGCAGTGACACTGAGGTGTTTAAAAACTCCAGCAGCACTGCTGTGTCTGATCCACTCACGACCCACCAACCAAATACTACCTGCTCTGTGGTGGTCAGTCCTGGGGGACCTGAGCATTGAAGAACAGGGTGAAAGGAGGCTAACACAGTGCTCCTATATAAAGAGTGAAGAATCTAATGGGCTAAGTTCATTCCAAACCAGAAGTGGTCATAATATTCTGACTGTGTAAAGCATTACAGATGTTCATATGGTAGAAAGCACCCAACTACGCACCGTATCCTGCCATCGTTGTAGGCGGGCGTGCCTTCTACGATGGAGCGAATGAAAAAGGACTGGTTGCAGTTGATCTCCTCATGGCCTCCTACGATGCTGAAGCCCAGGCTGCCCGACGTGCTCCTCCGTAACACAATGTCCTTACAGCAGTACAGGTGCCTGCAGGGAACAAACAACCTTATCACACACACTCCCCAAGAGTTCTGTTTCAGACAGGCTGCAGGTCAGGTCATCAGGTCATACAGTGAAATTCTTCCCTAGTGCCAAATACCTTTAGCTGACAACCTGGCACATATAATTATGCTAAAGGGAACAGTGAGGCTGCTTATTAAGATGATGCACGGATGGGTGACCTTTATTTCAGAAAAAAAGGCCTTCAAGAACTTCATGTTTACTTCATGTCCTAATTTGTAGTAAGTGTGAACATGCTCAGATATAAACCATCCACATCCTGCTGGTATGAGCTGATCTAGAGTTTGTGTGTCTGCAATGCGGAAATATCAATTCTAAAGCCACTATGGTAAAACACTGGCTACTGATAAAGGGCTAGAAGAAAACACATTATGCTTGCTGACAGTGAGGTAGGTGTTTCTAATAATGTGGCCAGTATACAGCCTTTGGGCCTTTGGGAAATTTGGGAAAATCTCCATTTACAGGAATCTCTGTGGTCAAAAACTGACCACTGATGAAGTATTAGAGGATAGTTAACAAAACATTATGCATAATACCAGTTAGGTAGGTGTTTCTGTTAAAGTGGCCAGTATTCAGCTTTTTGGCCTGTATACTAAAAGATACTAACATCCCAGCCTTGTAGAACCAATATGGAGAGGAAGTGAGCTCTAAACGTGGGCTGCTAGCTGCTGTATAATGCACAGGGCCTGACTGGCAGGTGTATTCGAGGAACTGGCTAAAATTCTCCTCTTGAACCCTGGTTATGAATAATTCCATTTCACAGGGTAAAAGGCATCAGGAGCAGAGCAGAGTTGAAGCTGGAGGAGGGAATCCACTTGAAGCTGTCACGCTCTCAGACCTCTAAACCTCTTTACAGATGGTTGACAGAAACCTTGCTTGCGTGTTCTCTCACGCTTTCCGAATTTAATATGCAGACAATATCGTTGGGGAAGCTGCTGCAAACCTGAAGACTTTTATCAGGCTAAATTATCATTCATCAACATGCGGAGCTCGACAGAGGGAGAGGAGGAGTTCAGTGGAGAAGTAGAAAGATTCACAGACATGGGGAGAGTCTAGATATCAGGCCAACGTGAGTAATTCTTTTCACGGCTTGATTTGGACTTGTTCACACTCGTAATGAAAAGTTTGGATCTGTCGAAAAGACATGTTTTGCTCATTTTTGAAGTGAAATTAGGTACATTATGACAATATTCAAATCAGGTCAACTTACAATTCGAAATTTTAACACTGTTTATTGGGTTAACTAACTAAATTCAGTCCAATTTTTTTTACCTCTGCATCTCGGTTTGGTCAACAGTATATATTAAGCTGAGCAACTAAAAAAAATAATAAATGAGCTGCAGGTCAAATTGCCTAAATACTTTGTAAGGAATTTAGCGTATGCCCCTCCCCCCCTTAGTGTGTGTATTGTTTATTTCCATATATATGTTCACATGAGAGAGGCCTTCATATTCTCAGACTCCTGGGCATGAAGGGCTGCAGTGTTGCTGGGACTGAGTTTATTCCCTGTCTCATGACAAGCAGGCAGTTAGACAGCTGTGCCACTTTAGAGCTGTGAAACATATGTTGTACATATCTGTGTGTAAGAAAGACTTGAACTACTCAGAGCTGTGTTGTATATGGTGTAGTTTTACAGCTTCAGAATTTCAGAACAGTTCTACTGTCTGCTTCTCTCTTGAAACAGGGGATAATAAGCCTGAGTCTCAGCAAGGTCACAGCGCTACGTATTCGGGAGCGTCCCAGTCAAAAGGGAAGTCTTAAAGTGCAGATTGGAATAAACAGTGGACAGACTGAAGAAGAGGAGAAGGGGCACAGACTAAACATCTTACATATATCGTACAAAGCCATCTCAGCTGCAGCGCATTTACTAAGGGACATTCCTTTCTGTGTGTCCAGCACAGCTTGGTGAACTGTGACCTCCAAAGCTAGATTTGGGTAATTCTGACCTATAGCAAGACCTGTAGCAACTTACAACTTCACTCTAAAGCCAGTGAGTCATTGCTTTCCTCTTCAGGCCATTAGTATAAGCAGCAATTGGTCAAGGCATGTCATGTATAGTATAACAACAATGACCTAGTAGACCATACATAGTGAGCCCTTGTTTGTGTTGTGTGTGGGTGTAAGTGCTGTCCTACTTCCTCCCTCACCTGGGCAGCTGTAGCCAGGACACCCAGAGTGGTGAGTAGTCGTCACTGGGCAGGGGCATTTTGACATCACTGGGCGAGCAGGGCGAGAGTGAGCAGGGTGAGTGCAGTGGTGGCATGCAGTCCAGAGAGCTGACATCCGGAGGCCTCATCTCCAGCACACGCAGCACCACTGGAGACGAGGTGTTCTTCAGGTTAGCCACAGCCTCGCCTCGTGTCACACCAGTCAGCTCCACACCATTCACATTTAACAGGATATCACCTAGGAGAGAAGCCATATGGGTGTTAGCAAATGTTTATATATCCCTCATTCATTAGCCATTTAAAGCCAGAACCATCAAATAGTTTCTTTCAAACTGGAGCGTTTATTTGACCTTCTGTGTGAGTTTCAGTGTATGACCATGCTAAGATACAAACCATCCATGTTCTGCTTTTATGAGCTGGTCTCGAGTTTGTGTGGTCTGCCATACACACTGGCTATTGATGAAGGGATAGAGGAAACCTTATTATGCTTGCTAAGGGTGAGGTAGGTGTTTCTAATAATGTGGCCAGTTTGGGCCTGCATATTAAAACAGCAGGGCTAGCCAACTGTAACACTTGTTCACCTTGATCTATGACCTTTGGACACTCAACACCAGACAAGGGGGGCATCACTGTCATTGTCTCGGAAAGAAGAGGAAGACCTAGACCTTCTGACCAATTCTTTACAAACATCATATTTAATTCATTAGGAATTTACTGCTCACACTTACATATACGTATACTCTTACTTTACTCATGTCATTTCACATGTTTAAAATGTATGTATGTTTGGTGCATTTAGTATATTTATTATTTATTATCACACTGAGGTTGAGGTCTCAACATCTTTATGATATGCTTGGCTTTAAAGGGTTAGAGGAACTGAAAATTATATGAACCCTTTGAATTTGCAGTTACTGCAGCCACTCTGTGGTTTCTCAACTTTTACCTGCTATTGTGTTTATGTTTGTAAGTAGAAAGGGTTATAGTGTAGCGTAGCGGCTAACAACATTATCTTCACCCATGGAAAACTAAGGCTTAATTCCCTGTCAATTCACCTTCCTATGTAATATGATTCAAATGGAAGTCACTTTAAATAAAAGAACCAGCCGAATGCTGTATATGTAAACTTGCTGTGTGTCTTGTTTGACCTTTTGAACCACATTGTTTTAAGACATGAAAACAAATAAGTGACCTAATGACATTTTTAAGCAAGCAGTTATTTCATTATTATTGGCAGTACTGCAAACTTTTGATTTTTCCCTTTGTCCTTGTAAACTGAACAAATCCTGAGGAAGAAAACATGGTGAATGTCTGAATCTTCATAAAAACTGTGTAAGTGAAGTAAGCTTTAAGAAGACGTTTCCTCTCGAGAACAGTTGATGAATGAGGAACATTACATGAATGGTTCTTTAGAGAAAATACTCTTTAAAGCATCTTCACACTCACAAACCTCTTGTTTCCATATGGAACAAAAAGTCCCCTATGTTCTAAGGTTTGCCCTTAGTTGGAAGGTGGCAGCATCAATCCTTTTGCATATGGAATGAAAGTTACGGCAGTGGAAAGAGAAGAAATGAGGGAAGTGAAGAAGAAAGGAAGGAGAGCAGTAAAGGAGGAGAATGGCTACGGAGACCTGAAGGAAGATGATGAAGTTTCACACTGCAGGAGATGCAGATGACAGATTGGCCATATGGCTGTTTGACGTGATATGATGGACTGTCACTCTAAATTACATTACAAGATACACTACACTACACACACATGCACAGATGCACATGCTTGTTTTTATTTTATGCTGAGGTCTGGGGGCATGTAGATGTAGTCACATATGTATTTTGCATATGTAATTACCTACATGTACTAAGAATGATAAGTCATGGAACATTCATATTACAGACACACACACACACACACACACACACACACGAGTGTAACTACATCCACCTGAGCCCTTTTACACGCCATTTACAATGCAATCATGATTTCAATGTTCCGGACACACACCTCCCTGTACATGATCACACCAACATATAGCACACACAGACAACATGCGATGAAATTAGCCTCAATATGTTGCTATTCATGCAAGTAATTGAGAGAGAGTGCAAGACAAAGCACAGTGAGGGCAATTTCCTTAATATGTCAGGTGTGAGAGGGGAAGTAGATGAGTGTGTGTGTGTGTGTTATTCAGGCACACTTCTATCAGGCATACATTTGCAGATCTGATGAGTCTAATACATATGCATTAGCAGGTGTGTCTTTGTTAGCGAGCTTATGTGTGTGTGTTTATGAGCAAGATCAGAGGGTCACCTTGGAGACAGGTGTATGGCTTTGTTAGAGCTCAGAGACACACCGGAGCAGAGATCAGTCACAAAGTTTTCCAACACCACATTAAAATACTGACGCTCAACTCTGAGTGTGAGTAAGATTCAACCCATATGTCAAACAGCAGGAGGGTCCTCTCACAATATCTCTGTCACTTACTCTTTTGGATGAAACACTTAAGAGATTTGCCTGTCAACATCAAATGTGTATCCTAAAGCAAAGTCTCAGCTCGGAGGCTCCACCCACAGGAGCCCTGACTGCAGAATATCTACTGAATGCTAAGCTAGCAACAACTTTCAGGTTTGTCGGTTCAACTGTGACTGGTTATCCGCATTTCCATGTGTATGCTCCTCCATGCAGCTGGTTTTATCAGTCTGGCACATTCGCTAGCAGCTGTCTGCTCTGGGTACTGTAAAAAAAGAGCTTTGTAAAGATGAAGTTGCTGGACTGAAGTAGTTGTGGCATCATTTTTTTTGGTGCAAGGTTTTTTTTCCCAATTTTTCCCCCTAATGTAGCTTTGGCCAATTCCTGCTTGCCAGCCAAGTCCCCCTCATTGCACATGATTCTACCAAGCCTCATTTCCTCAGAGACACTTTTCAACATCATTGGACAGCTGAACTGCCAGACATCTGCATAGGCTAGCAACATGATGAGTGATACGGGTGAAAAGGGAGAGCAAATGAACGGCTGTGGCATCACTGGGGCTTAAATTTCATATACAGTCATATTTCGGAAAGTTCAAATCCTGGTCCTGGATATCGATCACCCTGGAGAGTTCAGATCCAACATATCTGGCTCAAATATTTATATACTCCAGGAGGCCTTCATTACCTGCATCAGGTGTGTCGGATTAGGGTTGGTGCTCAGCTCGGTACAGTGCTAGATATCCAGGACTAGGATCTGGCATTCCTGGCCAAAAGCCTACCCAGCTCTTAAAGGTTAAATAGCTTGGCCAAAAGAATTCTTCTCGTACTTCAAATGTTGGTAATCAGTCAAGAAAGGTCTCAGTATTTACTGTTTATTATCTATAAAACACAAATAAGACACAAATATCACAGTGCTACGAATGGCAGCAGTAGCCAGCTTGAACTGTATTTTAGCAGATTGCTAGTCAGTGTGACAACCAAGGTCTGGTCACTCATGAAAAACACTGTCCCAAAAGCTGTCAGCAATAGCATGTTATTAATAATAGTCAAAAGTTAGCTGACTAAAGTCATTAATGGGAAACAAACAAAACTAGTCTTTAGTCAGTATTAGATGAGCATTTAAATATGTTAATTTTACTAATTTAATGAGTAAAATATGTTAATTTGACTAATTTTAATGAGTAAAATATGTTAATTTTACTTTAGTTTTTGCTGATATTATCTGTGAACTATATCAGCTATATCTTAGCTCCAGTGCAAAACTAAAGAGACTTCGAACAACAATCACATCCTGGCTGATTTACTACTGGTCTAAAGCTTTAAGGCCTGGTATGCTTCAAAGTGCACCTTTGATGTTGACTGAGAAATAACACAGGTGTTTTCCCCAAAGCACCATGAGACTCATTTGTAAGGAGATCCCATTGCTGTTTGCTATTTGTGCTGTATATTACGTTGGCTGCAAGCAGATCTGAAACTGTTTTTCATACACACACACACACACACACACACCTTTGCGGATGGATCCCTCCTGGGACACAACGCCATTGGGGTCGATGTTGGTGACATAGACAGGGAGGTCCCAGCCACGGCTGTTCATTCCCCCAGCTACAGTCATGCCCAGAGACTCGTTAGGCTCCTTTGAGAGGGTGACTGTCTTCTCATAGCATGCTGGCTTGTGGCACGAGTCCTAGGAAACAGAACAATATGGAGTCAGGATGTGTTTTTCTAATGTTTCCAAAATAACATACATATATCATTTCTTCTCTAATACTTGGCCACAGGTTAATTTGCTTTAATAGCAGCATCAATCCTGTCCGGTAAAGATTACACCAGTCTCTTTGTCTTTGTACTTCATATCCAAGATGAGCACAGCACTGACACGCCCACACAGGCTTGTCAGGATTGTTACATTATGGATTTACTGTCAAATATATTGCAGTTAAGGTAAAAACTTTATACATGCATTTTTTTAAACATAATTTGAAATGAATGGACCAATAGAAATGCTCCATGACTTTGTACATTGACTTTTTTATTGTCCTCATCCTGTAAAGTTGGGAGATGTTTTTTTTTTGTATCGCTATGGACATGGCCTCAATCCTTTTCACTGACGTCAATCTTGCCTATTATGTTTGTTTACCCAAACATTACCAGTAGTTTAGCTAGTCACCACTGCTCTCTTGTCTGTAGCGACAAAAGAATGCGGTGTGGGCAATGACCAATGCTTTAGCAAATACGCCTCCATACACACAAGTGGAGATGTGTTACTCGAGGTATAAGGAGTTTTTCACAAAGACTGCTTAATTTCAGTCAGAAAAAGAGTAGTCAGAAAGAGTGTGTCCAAATGGCTTTCCACAGCTCTGATGTGGAACTAACCTAAAGCTCATCTAAAACATAACCATCCCATCCAGTAACGTATATGTAAGACACAGATACAGATAGCGTAACTCGCTATATAGCTAAAGAGATGCTGCTATTGAACATGGTTGAAAAATCAGCATGTAAAAGTATGCTGCAAACTATTGACAATGGCATTAGAAACTGCCGAATAACATACATCTCTCAAACTATTATTAACTAAAAGTGTATTGCTCTTTAACCTCTTATACAGGCTATGTCCTGCCAGAGGGGGAAAGTGTTATTACTAGAGAATAGCCCCACCAGTTTGTACAGAAGTCCCTGATTAGTTACTGAATAATACACCTAAATGTGTAATAAGTCTAAAATGTAAAGGGGTCAAAATGGGGGTCAAAATGATTTTCATTGTTACCAAATTATTATGCATTCTTATATCAGTGGAAGAAAATGGTTTATCCAAAACAATAAGAATTATTGTGACAGGCCTGCTGCCACACCATATAAACCCAAAGTTGTGTGACTTATTCAGCAGATATGATGGAATCTCAAGCCTAACTCTCGATCTGGAACAGCAGGGGAAACCCTGAAACAGGCCCTCACACCCACTGTAGCTGAAATGCACCCCCCAGTTCATAAACACGTGGGGTAAAATAAACAGGAGTGGTCTAAAGAGACAGCTGTAATCCTTACCTGACAGAACTAGCTGGTGCTGCTATTAAGGCAAGGAGACACGTAAACAAGTATTACAGAGGAAATGATGCATGAAGCATAATTTATTGCCTTGTGAGCTTAGAAAATGGGCATGTTTACTCTGTCCGCTTACAGTACCTTACCATATCACAGGCCAGCCAGCTTTATTTAGAGGAAAACAACGGGTAAATATTACAGACAACAGTTGTGACGGTGGTACATTGAAAATTGGAAGGTGACATATGATCAAAGGGACATAGAGAGAGTGTGTGCGTTTATGCGTGTGTTTTAGCTTGTAAGGGATGAGCTGGCCATTTCAGACGGGGCCTGTGATATTGCTGACTGCTGCCAAAACGCAGCCTTGGAGTTCAGCCAAAAGAAACAAACACAGTGGCGAAGCGCTAACTTCATAAAAAAGTGCTATTAAAGTTCAATAAAAAAAGAAAAAAAGAAGAAGTTGCTTATGTTTAGTCTGAGGCCGTGGCTAAAGTGAGTCAGATCGGCCCGTTCTGTGTCAGGCTTATCACTATTAAAAGCCTGTGTGAGGGCCGCTCCGAGAAACGGAAGAGGGAAAAAAAGTTCCCACCTTGGAGTGTCAGAGAGAATTAGAGTGTTACAGAGAGGTGAGAGAGCGAGAGAGAGCCAAAGGAGAAGGAGAGGGAGGGACCGGAGGAGAGAAAGAGAGGAATGGCGAATGAAAAGCTGTAAATGTGAGCGTTTTTAGAACAAGGGAAGTCGTCCCCTCGGATAATGACTAGCGGAACATCCCATTTAGAAGAGGTGCTGAAAATCCCCTCTGCCATAGCTGGGTTTTCTCCTGCCTATAATAGGCTTGCAGACAGTGTGTGTCTGTGTGTGTGTGAAAACAGGAGAATTGTAAGGCTCTGTGGAAAAGTACAGTTCTTTGATGTCTGAGTCTTTTGCACAGTAAAGGAATATTCTGCTAAGAAGTGTTGGCAAGGGAAACGTGTGTATGTCTAAGAGCCTGGGGTGTGAGGGGAATGAGAGATGGGTCAGGGTGTGTGTGTCTCTATGTAGGACAGTATGAGTGTATGTGTGCATTTGTGCTTGTGTGTGTGTAGGTCAGTGGTCCACACTGTATTTTTACAACGTGCACAGATCCAAGCTTCCGACCATTAATTCATACACTATGGGTCCAAATGTTTGTGGACACCTCTTCTGGTGTAGACATTCAGCTACTGTAAGTTGCACCCATTGCAACACAGATGTGCAAATGCACACACACAGCTTGTCTAGTCCCTGTAGAGAAGTCCTGGACCATATAAACATGACCCTTTTGGCACCATTCCTCATGCCAGGCGTGGGCTAGAGGGCTATAAAGCCCCCAGGATTGAGCTGTGGAGCAGTGGTTCTGTTTATGTTTGTTTGCCTGTCTTACCAATAGTGTGTGTTCGATGTCCACCGGTGAGTAGGGTGGGGGTCCTTCCATGTTCCAAGGCGCCTCCTGCAAGATGTCTGGGGCGGGCACGTGCGTCTGCCGTGACACAATGAAGTGGACCCTCTCCACACTCGCCTGCGCGACACACACAACAAAGACACCCATGCACAAGATGAGATGAGAGACCTCGACCCATGTCGCGCTTGCACAGAGCGGCCAACCAAACCACACAGCCGCGAGCTTTCTCCTGCATTTCTGCCATGTTTCAACAGTGTCAACCTCCCGAGTCAGCAGCTGCTTTTAAAAGCTCCAGAAAGAGAAGTGGGGCACACTGGGGAAAGATTAATGGCACGATAACTGACACTGAGGGGCAAGAGTAAGCGGGCTGACTCAGCGTGTGGCTGACTGATTACATGAAGCCCTAAAACGAGGCTGCGCTAAAACGGGAAAATATGGGCTAATGTTTGTTTAAGACTGGGAAAGAGCGGGTTAATGCTAGCCTAATGCGGGGAAACATTGAATTAGCATTGGCTCACTGCTGCGGGAGTGTGCTGGGAAGCTCCCAGGAGAGGACGCAGAGGACAGCACCCCCAGGAGCTTTATTTCTTCAAATATGTAAACTACAAAACAGCTTTTTTGTCAAGAGAGAGGGAGTGTATCCATGACTGTGAGTGTGTGTGTATGTGTGCCAAATGTCTCATTACCCTCAGAGACAGGAAAAGAAGCAGAATTAACAGATGCTGCAGTAACTGGCTATGCCCCTTAGCTCAACCTCTGCTTCTTTCTTTCTGTGTGTGTGTCTGTGTGTGAGAGAGCCAGCACATGTGTGTGATTATACAGCCACAACAGATAATATGGTTGGGGAAAATATGGGGCTTCGGCTACTGTAAATGACTGTATATATGTAAATAAATTACTCATTAATGCTTTGTGGAAAGGAAGCATGAATTGTGTTTAGCATACAAACATGCCATTCTGCTCTTCTATTTGGCTCACTTATTCACTGAAAAAGGCAACCAAGTCAGCTTCTTGTGAGCTGCCTAGGTCGGAAAGCAAGAGCATTCAGGTCTGGCCCATCTTTCTACGTCACAAGGTGTCTCATTAGAATTACACCATCCCTATCTAAGTAGATCCACTCACTACCATTGCCCAAATTGAGAGAGAGAGAATGTGTGTGAGAGAGAGATGAACTCAAGGTGAAGTAAACATTAGGTAACTAGTGCACACATGGTCAAATGAGAATAAACCCTAGAAGTAAAATCTAAAAATGAATGTAACTGAAGAGAGAAGTAAAGAAAACCAGTGGCTCATTATTATTTAAAGCAACAGGCACTCAAATCACCCATTGTGAACAGGGCTATTTAGAGAGGACTTGTGGTACTGGGACCAAAGCATGCCACAGAGATTTCCTTAAGACCCCAGAGAGCTGTGTTAACTTGTGGTACAATGACACAGCAGTATTCAGGAGTACCCCAGGTCTTTAATATTCTTTAATAATTTGCACAGTTCCAGAAATGATAAATTCCGCTTCCACTCTGTTCGACCAAAAGACCCAGTGAACACCCCAACTCTGAGTGTAAGAAAATACTGATATATCGAAGTACTGCGATGTTATGTTTTGCAATTCTGTATTGATTTTTAAAGATTAGTTTACATGTAAAGATTGGTTCTTGTCAATACATAGCCCTAGTCGCCCTTGGTGCAACTGTCTAGGAGGCTTGCGTCACGCCATCCGGAACAAAGTCTAAATCCTGAGCATGCCACAGCTTTCAGTGGCTGGAAGTTCTAGACAGCATATGTTCAAGGATGGCATTTCTTCCTAGTAATCGAGTCACACCAAGCTGATCAATTTTGGCCATGTCCAACTCACATACCGATGGATTTGAGCTGCTCTCATCTTAAAGAGATGCAGTGACTGGTGTGTTTGCCTTTACACTGATGGTGGGAGCTGGCGATGACTTTGCAAAGATAATTGGAAAAAAGAATCTTCCCAAAAACTCAAAAAACACACCCACACGCGCAGTGCCCTGGAGCTCCTTGAAGAGTGTGCGCACTCTTAAATGAATGGGCCTCGCTTGTTATCGTCTTAATTGGACTAATTTAATCAGTTTCTCGCCAGTGGTTAATCTCAGATGGCGATGCAAGCGGCCATCTTGGCTCCACAGAGATTAAGCCGAATCAGACAGGAAACAACAGGCTGAATATTGGCCCTCGGACCAGACCCACCACAATGAACCACACACACACACAAGTGTACACACAAACCCAAGACATTATCAGCAATATGAACCGTATAATGACCCCAGACCCTCCACTCTCTTTCTCTTGCTCACACACACACACACACATCACGCCCACAGGAAGTGCAATCATATCAACATTATCTGGCACACTGAACCGCATCTAACCCCAAGCCTTGTGTACTAATGCACAACAATCAGCAAAACAAACAAAAGTTATTTTAGAAAAACAGCAGTTTGGGAAAAACAGTGCCGCAAATTGGTCAGCAGACCATTTGGAAACAGACAAAGATCATTTTGAATGATTGCAACCGCTATGCAAACAGTAAACAGAATGTGAGGCAGCCATCAATCCTCTAGACACAGTTTTTAGTGGTCTGCTGACCTCCCCACTGCTGGCTTTCCAGATGCAAACAAAGCTTTTTGGCTAAATGACTCTACTAATGGGAATTCTGCAAGAGCATTCTCTGACTTTTTATCCAGGATTAAGGCCCTACATAACACGGTATGTCTACAAACTATATATATATATGGTTGTTGAAATGGAATCATGGTCAATATAATCTTTAATGTCAAAATGACACCTGCCTGGAAGATCCAGTCACTGGTTATTCAGTATTCCTGCCCACAAATACACCATGGGGTCTAAAGATTACTACACCCAGCTCTGAGAAAACATTACTGAAGATTAGAAATAAACAACATGTATATGTATATGTATACAATATATAATTGCTGTCATGCAAAGTCATTGTATCTCTATTTTTGCCGTTTTTCACTTCAGGGCATTTGAATCTGGCAGAAATAAAATCTTTTCACATTGACTTCCATTGAAAGTTAAGATTTTTTGCTTTTTCTTTAAAGTTACCATTTTGGAGATATCTCACGTTTTTGCGCAACAGCAACAAAGCAGCAATTAGGGTGGCCTTCAAACCCCAATAAGTACCCAATGCAAAAATGTCCCACATTAGGCTAATTCACCTAATATTCACCTAATATATATGGGCCTCACTCACTCACCTGTATGAGTAGTGCGGCATGCTCAGGGGCTCCGTATCTCAGGTCATGGCCGTTAATAGCCAGCACGCGGTCGTCCACGCGCAGTCGTCCATCGCGGGCGGCCAGTCCACCCTCCAGCAGGTGGAAAATGAAG
>NC_132878.1:53523584-53586084 GCF_030463535.1 Salminus brasiliensis | reverse complement strand
TGTGCCTGAACATGCCTGGACTTGTCCAGATCTAATCCAGGGCAGCCAATCAGCCACCTGGAGATGGTCGCACCCGGCCAATCATAAGCCGGGACGCATATGATTCAAACAGGGCCTCCCACTGCTGTAGAACTTTATAGCCTGACTGGACTCAGATCTGACCCTCCTGGAGTACCATATATCAGATATCAACCCTTTGCTGATGCTGTCAGTGTTATCAGAGGGACTAGCAGAGGGTTGGGAGATACCGCTGATTTTCTTGTCGATCTGATGCTTAACTATACAAAAGCGAATGTGTCCTGATACCAATAGCCCCACTTTTAAAGGCCTTCTTGTGCACAACAAAACAAGGGAATCTGTGTCAGTACTAGGTTTTAGCTATTTTAGTGCTAATGAAAAACACAAGTTTATAAGAATTTATTGGCTAATGCCACTGCCCTCTCCATGGCTTTCCTGCCTGGGCTAGCAAGCCACACCATGCCCTTAGAAAAGATCTCTGACTCTACATTAGCATAACTCTGAGACATGATTCAGGTGTAGGTTGCTCTAAATAAACAGCATATGTCAATTGCATATATATGTTCACATAAAAATATTAAGTCTAATATTAAGTCTTGTCTTTTTTAATCATATTTAAACATATGGACATTTGATCTTAACCGACCATGTTGGCAGTTGGTAAATTATTGTGGGCAGTGGCACGTCTGATTTCTAATTGTTCTGAAATCTTTTTAAATCCCTTCCCAGAATCATATGCCTCTACAGCCTTCTTTCTGAAGGCCTCAGAGAGCTCTTTGGTATAAGCTCATTGCATGGTGATACCGCTTACTCCAGCAATCAAGAGCAAACCATTCTGCCCTACCAATTAAAAAAAATAAAATCGTATGTATGAATATAACATTTTATATCATTCAACTTTTCATTAAAATGCAAACGCATTCAACATTACTGGTTATAGAAAACAACTGAAACCTGTAAGGTCTGGTTCTGCACTACCTGTCAAAAGTTTGAGTACATTTTAAAGTGTTTTCTTTGTTTGAATGGAAAAACTTGAAGAACTAAGGAAGAACTGACAAAAGTGTTATTTCTTTTAGGGATAGCGGCAATAACGGTCAACGTTTGGTCTGTTAAACTGCATTTAGTCCAAAAATGGTTCTAAAATTCTAAAATTTTCAATATGTCTTTAGTTCTGCATATTTTTAGAGCATCAATGCATCAGGTCTACTCTTCACATCAAGTACGAATCTTTGCTGAACAATTAAGCTACATGCTGCGTAACTCAGATTCAGAAAACCTAATGTGTTTAAATTTCCCTCATTATTTATGCCTAATTACATATATCATATATAATATAGGAAAACTAAGCACTACTTGGAAAATTTAGTGTTGTCAAATGTTTTATGAGCATTGTAAAGTTCCTAGTAATACTATTGCCCTACTTAACCCCATCTCTCTCTCTCTTTCTCTCTCTCGCGCTCTCGCTCTCTTTTTGATGTGCAGGACTCTGACAGTAGCACTGCTTTTAAAAGCATAGTCCAGGCCAGAGGCGGACAGTTCATTCCTCCGCAGTGCCACACGGGCTTGCCTACCAAAGCCTAAAGTGCTGCTGCAGCGCCATTTCCTGTCCCCACTGGGCAGCAGTGTGTTGCAGCCGGGACATCAGAGAACACAGCACACCCGGCCTAACCCCACAGTTTGGCAGAAGGAGTGCACAAACTTAATGAAGTTTTCATGAACCAAATCTGCCTGTGTGTCTCCCTCTCTCTTGCGCTCTCCCTCTCACCTTCTGTTTCTTTCTATCTCTCTCTCTCTTTCTCTCTCACACATTTGCTCAGTGTCCATTCTCTCCATCTGGTTTGGCTGCGTCGCTGTTTATCTCTTTCTCTGTCTCTGTTCTGTGCATCTGTTCCTTTCTAGCCTTTCTGCTACTCTCTCTCTCACTCTCTCGCTCTCTCTCGCTCTCTGTGTCTCTCTCTCTGACAGAAGGCCTTGCTTAGATGTGATAAATCTTCTTCTGAGCGCTGGTTGAAGGAGGTTCCTCGCGGGCCGCAGGGTGGGACAGAGGAGAGTTTGATTTTGCTAGAAAATGATATATGTGGGTCACAAAGGATGACTTTGCACAAATGGCAAAGAAAAGCCGGGGCAGAGAGAGAAAGAGAGAGAGAGAGAGAGAGAGAGAGAGAGAGATAGAGATTGTGTATGTGTGGTTAAGCAGGTAGGTATGTTTGCATGTGTAAGCTGTGCAGATTTTGCATCGACATGCTTCACAAGATCACACATGCACATGCACAAAATATTTGGGGACACCCTGCTTTCTGTTAAAAGTATCAGTAAATATAAACAAATTATTGTTGTCCTTTTTAAAGGGTGTCCTCTCGTCTCCACAGTGATTACCACAGCACTAATAAATAGATGTGGAATAAATACATGTAACGCAAATGTAGTAAGTCCTGATTTTAAGTGTGATAGTGTGCTTATTTAACCATTTCCAAACCTTTTCTTTAAGCCTTGTGATTCTGCCTTAAATGGTGCAGCAGTATTGAACATGTACTAGTGCCAGAATGCAGCTGCAGCATCATTTAAGGTGGAATGTGAAATTAAAATAAAGCTGAAAAACACCTTTAAAACTGACTATTTGTGCTCAGTTTTCATTGGCTGTTGACAGGACCCATGCAGATTGAGTCGCTGAGCAGTATGCACTACTAGAGCAGCCTGACTGGGAATCGGGGCAAAAACTGGGGTAAAAATAGCGTAGTGTCCAATGCCTGCTTCAACTAATCCAAGTTTTATTAAAAAGAAAGGTACACCTCAGTACCTGCTGGTGTCTCAAAAAAATCCCATTCAGGGGTCGATAACAAGTGTGTGGAGGTGGGGCTTAGTGAAGAGCCGGTAGGGTACAAAGGAGCCAATCAGAGGCATTTCTGCTTTGCATGTCACCACTACCACCAATGGAAGCGTCAATATTCAGAAGATCACCACCCACCATTAGAGACAGAGCAGAACTGATTTTCAAACCACTTGGGGAGCACTAGCTGGGTTTGGAACAGCAATAAAATGGTAATTTTTGGACAAGATCTGGACCATCTGAATGCCCTCTAAAATAACTGGAAAGATCACAAGTGGATACAAGGTGTGGAGAGTGGCATTATTTCCAAAGAAGCCCCCTTACTGAATAGTGTCACAAATGACTACACTTCCTACTGAACCTGATTAGTCTTCAATCATATAATTTCCAATGATTACATTTGATTCTCTTTATGGCTTATTAATAGAAAAGGTTATTTTCAGTGATGACTGTAAATGACTCCCTACGTACTTTGAAAGAATGTAAGTCGCATAGTTAGAGAGTGAGGACCAAATAAACACGCTTTCTTGTTTAATAAAATTTGATAAACTGGGTGACCCCAAACATTTGACAGGCAGTGTACCTGCACACATGAGAACAAACATAGGGCCGGTGTGCTCACTCACACTCACTCTTCTTGGAGTTGCAGCGTGCTGCCAGGCTGGTGGTGCTGCCTGATTGGCTGGTGTCTTCCATGCTGGGCTCGTAGGCGGGGTTGACCAGGCCAGGCTCGTCGGACAGCAGGGCCACAGCGCTGGAGGCAGAGCCGTCACCGGACAGAGTGGCCACGGCCAGCTCTGAAGTGCTGTCAGTGCAGTCCCCTTCTTGAGAGCGACGCTTCCTCTCGGCTGACAGGCCATAGTGTGACGCTCCTTTACACCTGTGCACACATACACACGCACCAGACTTAGCAACAAGCTATGCCACTCATTAAACAGCCCATCGGTCAAGACATGTATGGTGTAGTATGTAGTTCACCTCTGTACCTTCAGACCAGAGCTTTAAGGTTAATGCGGGTAGCAGGTCACTGAAGCTTATGAGCACACCGGTCAGCACTGTGGGAATGCAGGCTTAAACCCTTAACTGTTTAAAGTTATTAAGTGGTGCCTGATACAGTCTCAGCCATCCTCTCACATGTACAAATGATCGCAACTCCACAAAATTAGCAACTGCCTCTATGATTGGTCATTTTGCATGTTAGTCAAATGGCCTCTTCTTGTGAAAGTAGGCGGTTCTTGACCACTGTCTGTTTTGTGAGAGTAGACTTTGAAAAATACAGTGTAATCTACAAAAAGGGACTAAAGTAGAAAAACAGTAAAAACAGCCATATTGATGCCTACATTATTTGGTCTATTTTAATGGGCAGTGTAACCCCTTAACACCCCAAGGCTTATTACACACTAAGGATGTATTACTCAGTAACTACAGGGACTTACATACTTCACAACTGTACAAACTGGTGGGGCTTTTCTCTGGTAATAGAAGTTTGCAATAACACTTTTGGCCCATGTTATTATATAGCCTGTTTAAGGAATTTTTAAGGAAGTTTTTTTTCTGATCTTTTGCATTTTTACTCATTTATCCCAAATAGTGTGGGGGTTACATACTACAAGAAAAATAAATAACATTATAACAGCATTTTGCATTCTTTTAATATAAAAGAAACACTGAAATACGTTACGGAATATTCATGAAGCCATAGCTGAATTTGACAAATGGACGTGTTTTCAAGCAGGCAAGTTAATACAAGCAAGTAAATACACCCAATTTAAGGACAGAAATGTGGTGTATATTGAGTATGAAATATCCTTTTTACTCGTAAGAGAAATGCTCTATTCGATCAGAGGAGCAATTAGTCAGCTAGACTGGAGAAAGGCAAAAAGCACCAGTCAAAGTTGTGAATGTGCTAGCTAGCCTATGCTAATTTAACATGCTCAAAGATTTTATATGATAAAGCCCTTCAGAATGCTAATGGGAGATATAAGCTACATTAGCCTCAATTGCTCATTAGCTTCAGTGTTACACTGAAAAAGCAAACTTTGGAGACTCAACATGCCAGGAGCTATTCAACATAAGGCAAAAATGAGTATGTGTTTTATCCTTTACTGTGTTTCAAACACCAGCTGAAACTGAAAGTGGCAGTCGAGCAGTAGTGTGCCGAGTCTCTGTGTGTAGGTATTCATTGTTCATTCGGCTTTAGGCAGCGCTGTCGCAGGAGACACATCCCTCCGCACTGTGATTGAAACTGAAGGTGAACAAACAGGATCCGCTCTACATAACCGGGTTACACACACACACACACACCCTTACACCAAATGGAATATTAAATTTACTTTGGCATTTAAATCCACAGTGCAGTGTTACTATCACACTAATTATCACACCTGCATGAATTGAGGGACACACGTGAACACACAAGTTAATAGGCCAGACCTCTTATACACAACCCCACAAAGGTCAGAATGCCATTAAATCTTCGGACAGGTCCAGAGTGACAAAGCCACAGCTTTAAAACACCACTTGGTGTGTTAAAGAGATGTGAGTCTGTTAGTGTGTGCATTCTACAAAAAGCTACAGCAATATACGGTTGTTAGTTTTCGTTTGATGAACTGGTGTAAACTACACTGTTAAAAGTATAAGACCCTTGAGGAACACTATTTTTTATTTGAATCTGTTAAGGAACCTCTTAAGGTGCTTTGAGGAACGTAAAAGAAGTTTTTTTTTTTTTTTTTTAGAAGAAAAAGCATCCTTGAAGGTTCCTCAAAGCACCTTAAGGTCCTGCCATAGTTTCAAACTGAAGAACCTCCTAAAGTTCCTCAAGGATCTTCTACTTTCAACAGTGTGCTGTAATTTGTCATGTTTCTGCCAGTGTATTACTCTGATCAAATACTGAATAAAAGTGTTTAAAATAACCAGTGATGGAGAATTACTATTACATTTCCATGTATGTTATTGTATGTTGGCATTACTTCTACACTACGTGTGTAGAAGATCCATCTCTTGGGGGGTTAAGAATCAGAAATACTTTATTGATCCCAGAATGGAACTTGCAGACGTTTACAACTGATAGTCTGGGTTTGTTACACCTGGCTATTCCAAGCTGTTCCAAAAGGCTGAAAATGTATGTGAATGCTAGGTGTAACAAGTCTGTTATAGAACATTAAAATGTACATTAGGAGAATCAAAGACTTTTACTCTCCTTACACTCCTTTACTCTGTGAAACTAAGGCAGACAGCTCTAGTGTCTGAAAGACAGAAAGACTGACTGGGATTAAAGCAGATGTGTCTGCTTTGTCACAGCACACAGCTCAGGTCATGTACACCGGCAGCCTGCCTGTTTTGGAATATAGATTCCAAACACTGTGTCACCCGCAATCAGCCACAGGTGTGCGTGGGCCAGAGATCACACTCAGAGAAAGAGAAGTGGATGGATGGATGGCTCAATTGCTGCAGACAAAAGAGAATTGCCCGCAGAGACTCGGCCCTTGACTCAGGGGATTCAGCCTAAAACGCAGTGCCGCTTTGTCTCACTTTTCATGGCAGTCCACACCTTCATGGACCATTTGAGGGTAGAGGGAAAGGAGAAACAGAGAGTAACACACAGTGAGTAGAGAGAAACAGAGAGTGAGGAGAAAAACAAGAGCGAGATAGAAGGTCAATGACCTTTGGTTTCATTAGTATTTGCTATCAAAACATTATAGGAGCTCCAGTTAATTATTGTTAATCTTTTCATTTAGATACATTATTATTGAGGAGACTGTCAGCTTGCTGGTTACACCACAATGTGATATTGTGGTGCTAGTGAGGGCCATGAGCCATGAGGCTGTGTCATATTTGCTCAGTGATTGTTTTTGAAACTGTAATCGGAAAAGTTTCCAGTATTTTGGTCTCTCCACATTCATAGAGATAGGAGCCTGGTCTTGTGTGCCTATGAATAACAGCCTGGCGATGTTGCATATATGGCTGCTGAGTGAAGGCCTTGTTTACGGCACAGTGGTGAGTATGACATTCTTACTTTACTAGTACTCAAAGATATTGCAGGGCACAAGAACATCAGCTATGCTAGCTACAGTCTAAGCTGATGCAGACATCCTTACATTTATGGCATTTAGCAGACGCTCTTATCCAGAGTGACTTACAAAAGTGCTTTGCTATTTACCCAAGAATAACCTCAGCTAGTTTGAATAGACTAATAATTCAAAGATACCTCTAAGTTTAGACACTAAACACAAGTCAGTAAGGTGACCATAGTACTCTGCTATTTGCCCAAGTACTCTTTGAAGAGGAGGGTCTTCAGTCTGGGTTTGAAGACAGACACCCAGGGGAAGCTTGTTCCACCACTTTGGTGCAGGACAGAAAAAAGCCTGGGCGCTCGTCTTCCGCGGATTTTGAGGGATGGCGAGTCGAGCCGAGCCGTACTTGAAGCTGGAAGGACTCTTGGTGCAGATCGGCTTTTGACCATTGCCATCAAGTATGGAGGGGCTGGCTGGTCCATTCTTGGCTTTGTAGGCCAGCGTCAAGGTTTTGAATCTGATGCAGGTAGCAGCTACGGGAAGCCAATGAAGAGATCCTTCAAAGGACAGCCTTCAGTCTGATGAAGTGTGGGGAGCTGACCTGACTATACTTCAATGTAAGACACTGATAAGTTCCAGCCTGAAATCCAACCATCGCCAGCAGTTAGCATGTTTAGCAGAAACGAGAGATTATGCATTCTCCTGAGCTGCGCAGCTATAAGGATCTAAACACATGAATATGTTCGCTCTCAACAAAATGTATTTTTGGTTTTACAAGCTGGTCTTGCTCTTTAATTCAAGATGCATCTCTCTCTCAGATGCACCTGGACTAAAACACAGCTGTGCCTGTGGAGAAGCTTTAACGAACCTTGTTTTGCAAGTGAAGGGACTTTTTTTTCTTTGTTTCTTAATGGATTTTTTTCCAGCTTCAGCTTTTGTCCACCATCCTCGTCCTCTACACTTCGTTGTACCCTCTAAAACTTTTTTCCTCACCTTTATTTTTCTAATTAAAGCTTTCAAATGAGTTTGATAGCAAGAATCACTTCAGGTGTGCTTTTGGGAGACTGAGCTTCTCCGAGTTTTGGATGTGATGAATTGAGGGCATGTTTTAATCTGACACTTTGTGCAGCGTACAGTTTCTAGGACAAGGCCCGTCTCAAACTTTATAACCAGAACAATACTCATTGTTCTTCTGCAACACACCGAACAGTATTAATAAACCGTCTCACAATAGGGTTATCGATTACGGATCGCTATTTTGAATTTAAAGCTACAAGCGGTATGTTTTGAAGTCACTCGTAAATAACATAACGCTACTCGGCATTGTTCCCATATGCCACCAAATCTCCTGTCTGTCTTTAAAATCATGTAGATTGCACCAATACTGAGAGTAGTAACCGCAACGGCCCATACAGTACAGAGGACTTTACTTTTACCTTACAACAAGCCTCTATTAAGCTGGACAGAAGCCTGCTTGTTTCTGAATGAGCTACACAACATAAGTCTGACAGACTGAGCGTGCAGGTTAATGCGTCCCTGTGCAAATTCCAGGTCCCCACCATGTCCCAGACCAGATCAGAAGCAGACAGTATGTGTGTTTTCTCTATTGGAATGTATCTGGCTTACCTACAGCTGCATAGTAATAGCATATTATTACCCATATTAAGGCAAATAAGGCTACAAAACGTAATTTATTACATATTACATGAAGCAGCAGGAGGAAGTTAAAAGAGAGAGAGAGAGCCACAGTGAGCAAAAAGCATAATGGTCTCATCTGTTCCTTCATTAAGGGGCTCAGACCGATGTTAATTAAAATCGGCTTTTCCGTTTAGAGATAAAGAAGCAAGCTGGTGCCCCAACCTTTCAGCTGCGTCTACCACTCCGTCCAAACGGGCTACGTCATGATCTTTGCCTGTTTACCTGTGTCAGCAGGCTTCTCTGGCCGTGCCCACACTGCTGAACTACATAAGCATAGCTGCTCACGGGAGGAACCGGCCTAATTGTGGGTTAGTACAGCGAGGATGTGTTGAATAAGCTGGGATCTTTATCAGTTTATGCTTAGGAGTACAGCAGCATGTTAGCAAACAGGCTCAATCTCATGACGTCTTGATTCATCAGCAAGTTCTCTGACTGAAGCTTGCAGCAAGGTGAAAGCCAGGGATGAATCAGTATTTGGAGCCTTAACAAGAGGGATAACATTATTTGATTTACTTCATGGATTTTAGTCATTCATATTGGGTGGCTATTCTTTCCCCCTAATGTCACCATTTGCTGTAGATTATGCCAAGACCCTCTGCAGCCAGAGGCCTTTGGGTATTGATCCCAAAAGGCTCAGTCTGCAATCCTTCTCAGGGGAAAGCTACACAACATGCCAAAAGCATGGAAGCATGCGGTGAAATTTTGAGCAAAAACTAAAATCACTACTTTAGCAACAAATAAAAAATCCAGCTCAAGACCAGCTTTTACTGGTAGCTGCTTTTAAAGGATCTAAGCTGGTCTTCTGGAGTTTGAAGGATTGAGGGGTGGGTCAACCAGCATCGTCATGTTGGTTGACTGGTTTTTCCAAGCTGGTCGACCAATTTGGCCCAAAGTTGTTCATAGTGGTGGACCAGCAAGTCAGAATGGTCTTGTCTGTGAAAAACCTCCGTCATGTTAGCTGACTGGTGTGGTCATATTGGTCATGGTGGTCGACCAGCTTGGTTATGTAGGTCATACTGGCTGACATACCCCAACAGCATCAGCTGGCTAGGCTGTTTTCTTTCCAGGAGGTGGTGGGGGTGGTAGTGGTTGTGGTGTGGGTCCTCAAAATAGCCCATTGGCTTTTAGGACTACCATTCTCTTACTAAAACTCTGTTATCATGTATCACATCCACAACAATTAAAAAAGCTGATTGAAACAATTATTAGCTTTAAATCTGCACCACAGTTCTGTTTGTTAGTAGAAGAGGAGATATTGTACTATGACTTGAATTTGATAAGACGTTACTATCTGGATTTGCAAAATTATAAGCCATTCTTTGCATTTTTGCTAGGCTTTTATGAATTGTTGACACTGAAACACATGGAGAATAGTCAGAAATGCAGACTTATGTCTGTCAGTATCCTGATTATTATTCCAAATGATAGACCTTTGTCCTGTAGTGTACATAATGATGACATTGTCCTGTTACACATATGGATTTGTAATTCTACTCCAGATGTCACACACACATGGGCATGCATTTACTGTACATGTTGTCTTTCTCCCTGACACACATGCACACACATGCGCACTCACACATACACACTGAGAGCCATATGGGTGTACAGCAGGGCACAGAGCCACACTGAGCGAGATTAAAACACACACACACAGTTCCATTCCCCTCTCTCCATGATGCAATCCCTCCAACTTCTTTCTACCATCTCCCTCCCCCAGTCTCTCCATCCTTGATTCCTCACCTCCCCCCTCAGCATCCATAACGCTACTCTATCCATCCTTTATTTGTTTCCCAGCATCCCATCCATCTACACTCCGCACTGCTCTTTTTTTGGGCGAATACACTCTTCTTCTCTTCTCTCCGTTGCTCGATCAATTCCAGTGCTTCAGATGTACAGTCTCTCTCTCTCTCTCTCTCTCTCTCTCTCTCTCTCTCTCTCTCTGCACATATAGATTGAGAAAAGATATTAGTGCTCTATTATTTCCCTCCTTTGTACCTCCTGGCTGTTTTAATTGATTGCGCAATAACCTGAGGCCTCTATTCTTTCTTTCTCATATTTACCTTTCTGCTGATTTGTGTATCGGCTCCAGCAGCCTGCACTGTGGAAATTTAAAAGGCCAGGGTTTTGAAGGCTAGATGTTAATGAGATTTCGAATGATGTGGAACATTGTTGTTGTTGATCTGGACATTACTTGTACAGTGAAATGATGAAAATAGTGCTTATCACACTGTTTTTGTTTACTGTTTAGGTTAGAAAACAGATGGCTTTGCTGTTCTTAATTATATTAACACTGGGTCTTAATTCTGATTAATTGTATTTGTACTATTTGCGTTTAAAAAGCAGTATATTCCTTCACATGTCATTTGAAAGAATGGTTCACAAAACCATATGAGTTTCAGGCTGGAACACAAGCTCTCCTTTGTCACCCCCAGCATCAAATAAGAGCAGCATGTTCACATCATATATAGACACTGTGTATACCTACAGTTTTTGTTTGCTGACCACTGATTTAAGCTTATGTCCACCATAGCCTGCTGAAGGTGCAGACGATATTGCTTTTTTAGCTATTAAGGAGCTACAAGGGCTACAAATGTGGATTTTATCATAGTCCCATACATTGCTCAAGCCCCTGGGCTTTAATTTGCATTACTACTACAGGCAGAAGCTCAGACAGGATTTCCCATATTAAGGTATTATTAGTTAAAATGGTCATGCAGTCTGCCTTTCAAACACTAGTGAAAGAATCTGTGGTCCTGAAGTGGAAGTGCTCACTAAATTCCTACTGTAATATGATGCCACCATTGCAGGACGCCAGCTGGTTCCTTCCCTCCTTGATATTCCACCATCCAAGTGGGAGTGTTTAGGAACCACAGCCACCAAGTGACAGACCATGTAAAGTTACATAGCGGGGTCACAGGGCACTGAGGAGCATAATGCATTAAGGCCAGAACCTCTTCTGACATTGACATCAGCACAAAAGCTGTGAACCAGGAGATTCATGGAATGGGTTTCTATGGTTGAGCAACTGCACCAAGCACAATGACTAGTTTGGGATGGAGTGGTGTAAAGCACACCGCCACTGGACTCTGAAGCATTGGAAACATGTTCTGCGTCATGAGGAATCACGCTTCTCTATCACTAGCACTGATGGATTGGTCTGGCAAATGGGTTTTGGCAAATGCCAGGAGAGCGTTACCTGCCTGACTGCACTGTGGCAACTGTAACGTCTGGTGTGGCAGAGCTAATGACGGCAGGGTCCATAAAGGCATGGTTGGGTGAGTTTAGGGTAGTGTGGAAGAACTTCACTGGTCCACATGGAGCCCTTTGGGATGAACTAGAACGGAGATTACAAGCCAGGCCCTTTAATCCAACATCAGTGTCTGACCTTTTCTATTTATTTATTTATTTATTTGTCAGTGTCGACAAAAAAAGAAAGAAACAACCAATGTTCTACAGAACCGATTATGGTCTTCCACCCTTCCTCCAGTACACACGCACTGACCCTGACACATGCACACTCCTCGACCTGCATGCAGAAGCACAAAGGTCTACTGGGGCCTATTCATTACAAACATGATTGATGGCCAATCCTCTTTTGGGTGAATGGATTATCCTGGACCAACCCAAATAGCATCCACACCACACTGTACCACTCAAACACACGCATAAAGAACAGGTCAACATTTGTGTGTGTGTGTGTGTATGCGTGTGTGTGTGCACAGGTCTGTGGGTTTGTATTGCTAAAAAATGTGTCAGTCACATTTCGAGATGTCTGCCATTGTGGCCTTGTCCTGAGCAGGGATGAGGCTATTTTCTGACCAATGGCCTGTCTGACTAATCCTCATTCGAGGTTATATCTGACAGGAGGACATTACAGTGTTTTTTTTGTTCTGGCAGCGAGGTTATTTCTGCATCTTTGAATTGTGAGATCCAATACACACACACACACACACACACACACACATACACAAACACACACTGTGCATGACACACTAACCTTTCCCCCTGAGCTTAAGGACTCGTTGGTTAATCCAGAGAGGAGAGGAGCCATCATCAAAAAAGAAAGAAAGGAAAAAAAAAAGCATGACAGTCAATCCTTTCAGCACCACACACTTCTATCTCTTCTGCTCAGATCCATCTCAGCTAGCCTGCTAATCCAGAGCAAAGGAGCAGTGCAATAATCACAGCTGTGTGTACCACTCAAGCACACACACACACACACATGGGTGAGGACAGCGGTGTAATCATCATAGCTCACTGTCGGCCAGTCTAAGCATCAGGAAAGCTCTTAGCAAGGCAACGGAGCGAGAGCAAGAGAGAAAGCGAGACTAAATCACACCAGCACTGCATGTGATCAGCACTCAGTGGTGCACCTTACACACACACACACTCACACACACACACAAACACACACTGCAGTAGTTCCATAGGTTGGACGCTCGCAGGGCAGTGACGTTAGCGGCTGTAGACAGCAGTGCACTACGCCATTGCACCAGCACACACTGTAACTCACCCTGAGCTCCGTTCAGTAGCACCTGCACCGCACATAGCAGCAATGCAGCTAAGGACTAATCCAACTTTGCATGGTGTAAAACAAGCACCAAACCCCTTGATGGTACCCAAGTATAAGATCAGGTAGATCAGATTAATCCTGGCGAGATACTCTGATACTCTCTCTATATTTAAAGGGCTCATTCCATGGAAAACATATAATTTATTTTAAGTATTTGGTCAACATTACATATAAATGTAGCATTCAGTCTCCAGCCCATATGGAAATGTATGACATACAAGGAAGCTGTAGGATGTGCACACTGTGGACATCGCTGTCACGTCAAAAACCTTGTCACTCCAATTTTGACAAAATATGAATTTCATGAAATATCATGATGAATAGATCAATAAAAATGCTTGCCATTTTTTGAGATACAAGGTTTTGGCGTGAATACACAGAAGCACATTAGAAAAAGAGGTTGTTTACATTTAGCCTTATTATTTTCATGTCTGACGTTTTTTTACTTTTTAACATCATGTGAATCTGGCAGTTGTTTTCTTTACATTGTGTCACAATTTCATGTCGAACTGACCAATAGAAATGCCAACGTCCATTAAACATCAAGAAGGCTTTGTCCTTCTCTGGTAAAGTGGGCAATTTGAAGATACAAGTTTTTTGCATGACATTCATAATATAGAAGTCTTCAAGGCACTGTCTTCATATTCATATGAAGGGATAAGAGAGGTTAGAATTATGCCTGATATTGGGACATAGCCATATATACAGAATCAGGCCCCTTTAACGCCACACTGAGGACCTCCACTGCCCGGTGTTTATTAAAACCAGCTCTATAGAAATGCAAACAGTGCATATAAATAAAACCCGAATGGAACTGCATACCAGCTCTGCTATATATAAGGCACATTCTGCCATGGCAAAATCACACCCTATTCTACGTGTCATCTTCGGGTGTGAGCCACTGTAAAGAGCAATGCATTGTGGGACAGCGGAGATGCCTTAGTAGGGGTTCTCCAATCTGTTTAATTACTCCAACATATTTAACAGAGGAGGAGTGTGAACACACACACACACATGCACACACTTTAATCAGTGCCTATGTTTATCAAAGGAGGTGTCGTCTTCCTTATCTCCTGCTAATCTTTTGATGAGTCGCAAGCCAGGCTGACTCCAAGTGGGAAGAACTGCAGGAAGACGGGATTACGGGGGAAAATAGGGTATTAATCTCAGAGAGAACATGTCTGGACGGAGGAGAGAAAGAGAGACACAAATCTCTCCTTTCGGCCGTCCAAACGCGGTGACGCATCCCCAGCTCAGAACTAATTCAGCGGCTCTGGGATTAGGCACCGAAAGTAAACTGTATCATGAGGCGGGAGAGAAGCCGAGTAGAAGATAAAAAACCCTGCTGAGCAACTTTCTGGAGATGTTTGCAAGTTTCCCGACGAGTATTTTAATCCGCTGCCGAACTCTGCGACCTTTGAGTTCTGGAACAATAAAACTGCTGATGGCAGCGAGATAGGGATCGTCTTCCAAAGCTGATCCCATTTCTCATAATTATACAATATTTCAAAAGTTTGTAGACACCTGCTCGTCCAGCGTTCCTTCTCAAATCAAAGGTGTTAATAGGGAGTTCGCCCTCCCCATGCAGTAACAGCTTCTGGGAAGGTTTTACACCAGATGCTAGAACATAGCTGTGCGAATTTGACTGTATTCAGCCACAAGAGCTTTAATGATCTTAGGTATTTATGTTGGATGTTGGTTCTGGGTTATAAACTCTATTCCAACCTGCAATGCAGCTCTGGACTAATCTAACTTCGCAAATAAACACTGAACCCCCTAATGCTACTCCAGTATTAGACCAGTACATTTTGTCCTGGCGAGATCTGATACTATGTATTTATGGAAACAACTGTTTACCTCATTTTATTTAACAAAAGAGTTTGTCCAAAAGTTTGTAGACACCTGCCTGTCCAGTATTCCTACTTAAATCAAAGGTATTAAAAAGATCCACCCCCAGTAACAGCCATTACTCTCTGGGTATGTGTTACGCTAAATATTGAAACATTACTGTGAGAAATTGATAGCATTCAGCCACATGAGCATTTCTGACCATTGGATGATTAGGTCGGGATCACAAACTTCAGTCCAACTCATTCCAGAGGTGTTGGATGAAACTCAGTCACTTTATACAGCATAAATCTGGGGAGCTTCATACCCGTCTAGCTGATGTTTGGCATTGGTTATGGTGACTTTGTGCTCATGTACCATTGCTCCAGAGAGCTCCACTGCAACTGTGTGTCTGTGTCAGCAGCTAGGGCAGCTTGAAGTAGCTACATGCATTACTCCCTTCCCTCTCTCTGAAACAGCAGTGGGAACTTTTAAAATAGCCACAAATAGGACATTGTCCCATCTGTATCCGATGCAAAGTATGTAGGCGTCTTCCTTTCTGCTTCATTACTGAGAGAAACAGAGACATAATGAAGCAGTAACTATACCGCAATCAGACAAGATGATCCTGGCTCAGGAAGGATTCGTTTTGACGTTCCTTTCCTAGGCTAATCATGTTAATACAACTAGCATTGGCATAAGCAGTGAGATTTATGTGGTTAGACTACTTGCTACTGTTTATCCAAGAGGCTGGATTTGGTTTTCTAATTAATGACTCTGAATGAATGGAGCCAGCACTGCATGGACTTCATTCCTTAATGAGCTAGTTGATCTCCACCATGACAGAGGAAGTCGAGAGTGACGCGGGATATAGGAGAAAGAGTGAGGGAAGAGACCGTTGAGTGCGGCTAGGACCAGTGTGGCCAGTTCAGCAAGGTGGTTTCCTGGCTTAGCAAACCATTGTGAAACAACAACACAAACCAACAGCCCCTCCCTTGGCAACAAACACAGATACACTCACACACTTACTCACACAAACGTACGTCAGTACGCCTCAGTGCTCGGCTCCGTATTGCCCTTATACCGTGTGACACACCCAAATCATATCTCTCTCTCTCTCTCTCTCTCTCTCTCTCTCTCTCTTTCTCTCGCTCTCTCTCATTCACACATAAACATACGCTCTCCCTTTGAACAGGCTATTTCCTCTTCCTTTCTGCTTCAGTAGCTTCTCTTCTCTTCCTCTCGTCCCTTTCCACTCTCTCCTCTCTCTGATGGAAACATCAGCATGGAGAAACCCAGTAGATTTATGCTGATACCCCCTTCCCTCCCCCAGAGCCTAAATTTTTACTGCACTTCCTCACTCTCTCTCTCTCTCTCTCTCTCTCTCTCTCTCTCTCTTTCTCTCAGCCCCTTTAGTGAGCGTCTACGTGCACAGATCTGACAGGGGCCACCATTTACACCCCTGGAGCGTTCCACTCTTGATTATGGATGCTTCGACTCTAATGTGTTTGTGCGCCTGAAAGTGTGCATCTTTCTGTGTGTGCCAGAGAAGGACAGGGTCTAAGACTCTCCAGGGTCTGAGAATATCTACAATCTGAGCTGGCAGGGTTTTCAGGGCTTGAATAACAGTACATATATGTTCAAATGTTTGTGGACACTCCATTCTAATGAATGCGTTCAGCTACTTTGACCCCTTAAAAGCCTAGGGCCCGAAAGAACAGCCCCACCAGTACAGAAGTCCCTGTAGTTACTGAGGGGTTCGGTTGCACCCAGTACTGACCCAGATGCGCATCATCCGCATCATCATCTTCTTGACCTCACTAGCGCTGCTGTCACTGAATGCAGTGAAATCCTCACAGCGATGCTCCAAAATCTAGTATATATATATATATATATATATATATATATATATATATATATATATATATATATATATGGACAAATATATAGGGACAAAAGTATTGGGACACCTAGATGTTATGTGTGTGTAGTTGTACTCCTCTGTCTGTGCATTTATCCATGTTTATATGTGAATGAGTGCATGAGGGCTCTGGCTGTGTGCACCTCCACTGTAATCTCATGTTTATTTGCGCTGCATGTTCACTCAAGCACATTGCCTTGGCCTAGTTTTGCTCTGTGCACATGCAATATCTCTAGCAGTGGTGGTCAAATACCTGTCATATCAAACATTACATTTATCATGTTCCTCTCCATCCTTAAAGCAGCAGTTGGGCTAAAAAGCTAATTCACACAATTGCAGATGTGTTTGGTGTGTGAAGTCTATGAGGCTAATTTAGCTAACAATGGAGGCATATGGCTGCCAGGTAAGGTAGCACAGTGTAAAGGTAGATGTGTGCCTAGAGCCATGTTGGGTTGCTAATCTTAACTAACTATACAGTAAAATGGAGATCAGACTAGCTAGGTCTCTCCCATCTTGCAGTGCTGCCAACGCTGGGAGGGCAAAGGTGGGCACATGCTTCTTCTGATACCCATGAAGGCAGAACTGCATCTTTTCAACACGCTTGGAGGAGAATGCTAACTCCTAATTCTCTCTATTCTCTAACATCAGCTAGCAGATGCTCAATCTGGCTAGCATTGTTCTGAGTGAAGGGGGAAGAGGGAGGGCCATCCTACCCACCAAGAGATCCTCTTTTGGATTCCTGGCAATAGAAGGCTATGGCAATACATTAGCCTGATGGAAGCCTGCCACTTCCCAACGGTCCCAAACATTCCTTAGAAAAGTTCATCTGGACAGCCTTTATATTTCTAATAGTAAGCTAACAGAAGACAAATCTGCATTGTTGGGTTAACATATTGTGTTTCCAGTGTATATGATTAACTGAGAACTCAGGAAGCTGTTCGAGTGAACACAGAGCAGAAATAAACAGGAAATTACATTTTTTTTACATACAAATATGCAGAGGAATCAATAACATGCATTTGCATAATGCACGCATCCCTAACACAATTCTGTAGCAGTCAGCCTGAAAATGCATTGCAGGACATTTGAAATTCATTCTGCTTTGTTTGTCTGGCGCCCTTGCACAGTCAGAGCGTGAAGCTGCTGCACTTTCTGCAGCCTCGGAGAGAGAGAGAGAGAGAGAAGGAGAACACAGAGCAAAAAGGGGCGACGTCAGGGCTAAGCCCAGGTGCTGAGGTGGGCAAAAGAGGAGGAGAACAGACCGTTTCATGGAATGGACTGTTTCCTGCACTGCTGAAGTGTCGATTAAGCAACAATGCCTTCGCCCTGGCTGCCTCCTTCCCTTCCGTGTGCTCATTACCCTGATGAAGATCGAAACAGGCTGAGAGCCTGCCGCAAGCCACGCTTTAGGGAAGAAAGATGTAAACTAATGGAGAATCTATATGGCGTGAGGTGGTGGGATGGGGTTGGTTGTAACAGATGCGTGTGACGTGAACGCAGGCCGCAGATGCGCACCCCACAACACAAGATAATCTGAGGAGATGAGCATTTAGGAACAGTCTGAAATCGGGACACCTCAAAATCGGCCTGATTATCCTGTAGAGTGGCCCGAGTATAAGGGGTTGATGAAGATGGGCTGAAGGTAAATAGATTTGAAGGTGTGCTGCTTACCATGGCCATGTGGTGATTTACTCAGACTCTAGGGAACAGCACCTACAGCTATAGGAACTGTTTCTTTAGCCATTTGATTGATTCCTTTCAAAACCAGACAACATGTCTCAGCCTTTGGGGAATAGATCGGGCATTGGCAACAGAGAATGACACTCTTGCACTGCAAATGACCCAGACTGGTTTAATTGAATTATTGTCTATTAATGACTTATTATAGATGGTTAGCTTTCTCTTTGGGGTGTGTATTGTCTCTAAATATTAGGTATTGTACATTCAGACCTAGTGGTAGAATCGGTTAGACAATGGGGCAACATAAATGAGTGAGGAGGCTCAACCATCCTCACACAGTGTATGACAGGACATCTACAACAAGCTAACCTGCTCAACATTAGTGTGATCGCATTCCACTCAGCACTACAGTCCTCTTAAGAGTCCAGAATCCACATTTGCCTTTTCTTGTGTACGGAAGCGCTCTATAATGCCTGTATAAATATCCCCCAAACACTACTGTTATAGCCGTAACACAGTGTAAACAGTGCTAGATCTTCAGTAGCTTTGTCCTCCAGTGTTCCACAATTCCCCAGCCCTGTGTGTGTAAGTATGTGTGTGTGTGTGTGTGTGTGTGTACTACCTCATTGGTGTTCTGCAGAGTTGCGTGTGTGAGCTCTTTTTTTTTTTTTGCCTGCGCCTGAATGAGCCACCCAGTGCCGCAGGACACACACACACATACCGCCGTGCACGTTCATCAGGCCACGCGCTCACTTGCCGTGAAAATAAGGTCACCACGGCAACACACAGGCCTTTGGCTGTGGCCCCGTTTTCCTGCTCTGCATACGTCACCCTGACGACGACATGTTGCTGCCTGACCAGAGGGGTCTGCCACACACACACACACACACACAAACGTAAGCCCAGCTTGTCCCTTTAGTCTCTCCAGAGCTGCTGTGTGTAGCTGTTAAAGTGGAAAATGAATGTGTCCAGTAGGGGCCATTCTGTTGTGGCCTCACGCACAGACCCTCAGGCAGCCTTATACACTGAGTCACACCGTGGACAGCTAAAGGCCTCAATTAGGATACAATTCGGCGTCCTCGGCAGCCCCAGACTGCTCTATTCCAGCAGCGCTATTGCAGTGGAAGGCAGAGTTGACGTGTACTTAGTCGTTTACAAGGAGAAAATAGTGTAATTTGAAAGGCTTTGTTGAGACAGGCAGCTCAAATTGGACTTTTCCTAGTCTCCAAATTCAGCAGGACAGGTTTACTGCAGGCTGACAATGAAAATACACACAAGACTGGGCTTTTCTCCAACCAGATTCAAGCCAGTGCATGGATTTCACATGTGTGTGTGGATGGGTGGGAGTGTAAATGTGGATGTGTGTGTGTAATGGTGGGAGTATGGGGGTGGCTGGTTATGTGTGAGTATGTGTTTGAATAGGTAGGCGTGTGAGGGTGGTTGGTGTGGATAGATGGAATATGAGGGTTTTTGGGTGCATATGATTGTGTGTGAATCTGTGGGAGTGTGATGGTTGTTTTGTGTGTGGATAAGTGGGAGTATGAGGGTGGTTGTGTGCTTGTTTGTGTATGTGTGTGTGTGTGTGAATCATCAGGACTGCAGCATTTAAAGGAATTCCTTAAAATTCCTTAAAGCCGAGATGAGGAATGGCTTCCCTTTTTCAAACCCTCTGTAAGGTAACTCAGATAAATCTGTGGTTCCACCAGCCATCCACACCTCTGTTTACACTGAGGGCAGCATAGGTAAATTCACCGCATATCACATCCACACACACACATACACCTACAGCACATGTGAGTGCTGAAACACATGGTTCTGACTAATTCTCTATTTAGACACCCTCATTCACTTCGGTCCAGTCCAATGACCCTACGCTACCTGAGACCTAATAAACAGCAGGACCAAATCCCTGTTTATGTGTAACGTAATGCAGTAATGGGGTGTTTTGGATCAGACTGGAGGCTTATTGTCCACGCCTGAAGCTCAATCACCTGCTGTGCGCCTGCTGCAACCAAAGGGAGCCTGACAACTGCTTTATTACAGTCAACAACAACAACAACAACAACACCAAGGGTCAGACCAGGTCACTGCTGTTCAGGGCAGACAAGAATGATGGACAAGAAAACAATATGGACAAAAGTATTGGGACACCTGCTCATTCAGTGTTTCTTCTGAAATCAAAGACATTAAAAAAGAGTTATCCTGCTTTTGCTGGAGTAACTGTCTCTACTGTCCATGGAAGAAGGCCTTCTACTAGATCTTGGAGCACTGCTGTGAGGATTTGATTGCGTTCAGTGACCAGACCAGTGATCCAACCTCATCCCAACTCCTCAACTCATCCATCCCAAAAGAAGTGGATGGAGCACCATCCATCATTCCAGAGAACACATTTTTACAGCTCCACAGCTCAATGCTGGGGGGCTTTATACCCCTCTAGACCACGCCTGGCATTAGACATGGTACCAACAGGTTTATGCTTATCTGCTCCAGAGAGTCCTATTCTACTAGTTGTACTTCTCTACAGGGACTAGACAAGCTGAGTGTGTGCATTTGTACATCTGAGCCATCTGTGTAGCTGAATGCATTCATTAGAATGGGTGTCCACAAATACTTGGACATGTAGTGTATGGTAATGTGTTCATGACATCACAAAAACAGTGAATTCCAAACGGGATGTTTTTGCAGCAGGTGAAAAGCTGGAAGTATGGATTAACCGTAGCTCATAGCTGAATTCCAAGCTTTCAGTCAAAACCACATTTGTGTTTTTAAGACGTGTGTAGGTCTGGTCTGTGTGCTCTTAAGAAGCCGGGCCAGTCTTAACAGAGATCAAACAGTGAGGAAATGAGTTCTGATGGCATAGAGGCTAAGCTAATAACAGTGATAAACACATACACACACACACAACCACACACACATAGTGTACACAAATACTGCACTGACAGAACATCCTGAACACTTTATAAGTACTACTACTGTCTGTGTGTGTGTGTGAGATAGACAGAGAGAGACTGAGAGAGACAGAGAGAGGGAGAGGTTTTATGACATTTGATGGCCACAGCCGTGCTTCATCACATAATGACACTGAATTATTGGGACAGGTCTTCATTTAGCTCGTCTGAACGAGTGTAAAAGATTGTAGCAGGAGGACGGAATCAGCTATCATTATTCCCATCATCCATAAACTACTGCCTTCTCCTGAATTACAGAACACACGACCAGAGAGAGAGAGAGACAGAGAGACAGAGAGAGGGTGGGAGAGAGAGAGAGAGAGAGAGAGAGAGAGAGGGGGGCTCTGTCACTGGGCTGGATGAAGATGAATGACCATGCCACAGTTCTCCAGCCAGCCGAAAAAGCACCAACTACACACTCCTCTATCTCTCCCTCTCTTTCCTTCCCTCTCTCTCTCTCTCTCTCTCTCTCTCTCTCTCTCTCTCTCGTGTCTTAATCAGCAAACACCAACTGGCAAACACAGGAGACTACTGCCGCTGACACTGTGGAAAAGAAGGAAAAAAATGCTCATCATATTTACAACCACACACGTGTCCACCCAGCGCTGCATTACAGAGACAAACCATAAAAGAGGCACAGAGAGAAACATGAAGGTCATTAACACAAAGTGGGAAATCACAGAGCTACCCACAACACACTGTCTTAGTGCTGTAACACAGACCAACACAGAGACTCCTCTATTCTCTACTCTTCTCTTTTACTTTTCTCCCTTCTCACTTCTTCTCCTCAGCTCTTCTCTACATTTCTCCTCTATCCATATCTCATCTCATATTCTCTCCTCTCCTCTGCAAGTTCTCTACTTCTCTTCTCTGCTCTTCTCTCATACTCTTCTCTTTTCTTCTCCTCCCTTCTTCTTTTCTCTTCTCTTCTCTCATCTTCTCTTCTCTCCTTCTTTTCTTTTCTCCTTTCCACTTCTATTCAATCATCTTCTCTTCTCTTCTCTTCTCCTCCCCTCTTCTTCTTTTCTCTTCAATCAGCTTCTCTTCTCCTCTCTTTTTATCTCTTCTCTTCTTCAATGTTCCCCTCCCTCTCCCTCTCATGAATGTTGTAGTTTTCTCATCTCCTTTTCTTTTTTACTAGTATGTTTTGAAGGATGTGTGTGTGTGTGTGTGTGTGTGTGTGTGTGCATGTTTGTGTGCGCAAAGGTAACAGTAGCAGATTTGTGAGGCACTCGTATTGTCCTCTGGATTCACAGCCATTCAAACAGTCTGAGCGAGCACAATTGGCTGGCTTGGCCAGACAGGGTATCAGAACACAGAACACACACACACACACACACACACACACACACACACACACTCTCGCTCCCTCCCCCCCCCCCCCCCCCCCCCCACCACCTCTTTCTCTATGTCTCTCTGTACAGCAAAAACAGCATAGACCACAAGTTGTATCTCTGCAGCTGCCATTAACGGAGGCAAAGCGCACACACAGAGACATACACACACACACACACACACACACACACATGTATTAGATGTCCAAAATAGCTATGTTTAAGGCCCTTCCATGTGACACAGTATAAACAACAGAAGATGAGCGTGTGTGTGTAGGAGTGCTGAACAGACTACAACTGGTTTCGTCATTAGGAATATGTGTATGTGTTTGCGTGTGTGTGTGTGTATCCTTAAGTTGGCATGTAGTTCTGTGTACAATTTGGCTAACTACTAGAACAGACTGGGCAGTAGAGTGTATGTGTGTGCTGGAGTGTTTGAATTGACACAGTGAAGAACTGAAGATGACTCATTAGCGGAGAGCAGCAATAAGAGCAGTGGTTTTGTATGTGCGCAAGTGAGTGTGTGTGTGTGTGTGTGTGTGTGTGTGTGTGTGCGTGTGTGTGTCAAACGTCTTAAATATCTTAAATGATTATTGACTGTTGACTTCACAAAGGTATGGTCTTCTATATGGAAGTCTTCGATGTGTAGGTGTGTGCGAGACAGACAGACAGATATATATATATATATATATATGGATAGATAGATAGATAGATAGATAGAGAAAGAAAGTTATTGTGCATTTCTACTATTCAATAGATGTCCTAGACAGGAATAAAGCCAAGTGGACCATGACCATCCCATAACACACACACACATTCACACACACACACATCCCTAGAACAGTGCATCCCCACCACGCCGCAGTGTTTATAGCCTGAAAGCACAACCTGCCCCGACCAAACCTGCAACGCAACCTGCCGACCGCCTCCTGCTGCCACGGTAACGGTCATCCACAGCTCCAGAGAGCCACAGTAACCAGCATCACACACAGCCAATCGCAATTTAGCATTACATTAGTCAGCGTCCGCTCCACAACAAACACACACCACTTATTCACATACATAAGTGTTTGTTTATGGAAAAGGGGGGGATCAGGGTTTATTGAAGTGGACATTGATGAAGGTGTATGTGCACGCACACACACACACACACACACACACACACACACACACACACTGCAGCACCAAACCTGAATGGGATACAATGTGACTTGTTCTGAATGGGAGACTGGTGGATTGAAGTGGGGAATCTGAACACACACACACAGACACATATACTGCAGTGTGTGTGACAGGACACTGTACTGAGTACAGTGTGACCTGTCCTGAATAGATCTAGGAGGATGGACTCACACACACAAACACACACACATGAACACTGCAGAATCAAAAAAGGAGGGGGTACTATGTGACTTTTCCCAGTCTGGAGTGTACTTATGGAGAATGTATTCACACAAGGATACACATATGCACACACACGCACACACAGGTACACAGTGCAGCGGGATGGGATGCTGAGCGTGTTTGTGTGTGTGTGTGTGTGTGTGTGTGTGTTAGGTACTCACAGCTCCGAGTAGAGGATATGCAGGTTGCCCACATTGTCTGTGTAGTTAGCCGGACTGAGCCAAGGCAGGACCAGCAGCAGCAAAGCCTTCATAATGAGTCTCACTCTCTTTATCTCTCTCTCTCCCTTCCTTCCTTCTCTTTCTGTCTTTGGGACAGAGGAAGCTTTTCCTCCTCTCTCTCTTTAACTCTCCCTCTTTCTCCCTCTCCCCCTCCTCAGCTCGCAGCCTGCTCGGACACCCCCTTCCTTCTTCTTCTTTTCTTCTTCCTCTCTCCTTCTTCTACCTCCTTCTCTCAGATTCAAATATCTATCCCTTTCCTCTCCTCCTCCCCTCCTCTCTCCTCTTCTTTCCCTCTCTTGCTCTCTGGCCCTTTTCTTCCCTCTCCCTCAGGCGACTAACCTGGTCATCTCCGCTGCAGCGGCGGAGAGAGAGCGAATGAGGGAGAGAGAAAGAGAAAGATAACAGCAGGAGAATGCCTGGCAGCTGAAGAGTGCAGTGCAATTGATGATGAAGAAAAAGAAGAAGAAGAAAAAAAAGAAGAAGAAAAAGGAGCAGAAGTGCAGGCAGGAGCGATGGCACTGTGGTGGTGGATGAGGAGAAGAAGAGAGGGATGAGGTGGGATGAGAGAAAGAGAAAGAGAGCGCGATAGTTCTCGGCTGGGATGCGATGGCTGCCCTGCAGTCTAATCTGGCCTGGGCATCGTCCAAGAGTAAGAGGATTTGCACCGTGTGTGTGTGTGTGTGTGTGTGTGTGTGTGAGAGAGAGAGAGAGAGAGAGAGAGAGAGAAAGAGAGAGAGAGACAGAGTGTGTTGTGTTTGAGTGTTTGTGTGTGTGTGTGGCAGCACAGCCTCTGACTTATACTGCAGCACGCTCCACAGAGAGTCGGACTGAACCATCTCAGGATAGGGGCGGAGGGGTGGTCTGGGCATCTGTTATTGTCCACAGCATAGCTGAAAGAGTGTGTGTGTGTAACATACACCCCCATTTACCTGCACATGACACACTCCATTCAGCTGTGAAGGAGTTGTGCATGTGTGAGCGTGTGTTTGTGTGTGTCTGAGTGTTTGGGGGAGTAGGGGAACAGGTTAGAGGCTGGGACCATTAAGCCCACCCCCAACATTCAGTGTTCACACACACACACACACACACACACACACACACACAATGAGGCATGGGGGACATCTCATACATGACGTTAGCTTTATTGCTCATTTTGGCGGATACTGCTTACATGTGAACAACAGTGAAAGAAAGGGTGGGACAAAAGAGAGATAGATAGAGAGAGAGAGAGAGAGTCAACCAATTAATTCCATCTGAAATGTTTATAGTTTTATGAATGAACAGAATAACAAGAACAAGAATCATAATAATGAGGATGATGAGGATGATATTGTGTAATAAACCTAAGAATTTTAACAATAACAACAAACATAAAAATGATAATGATGATTGTGTTGGTTGTGGTGATGTTGATGATGATGATGATGATTTATTTATTTATTTATTTATTGTGATTATTTAGTATTGTTATGATGATGGTGATGATGATGGTGTTGGTGGTGGGATGATGATGATGGTGATGGTGATGATGATGTTGATGATGGTGAGTACTATTATTATTGTTGTTGTTGTTGTTGATGATGATGTAATAAAGCAAATACCTAACACTGAGAATATATATATGTATGTATTAAAAACAATATTATTAACGTCATTAATAACAACAACAATGTTATTATTATTATTATTATTATTATTGTTGTTGTTGTTGTTGTTGTTGTTATTCATCGATGCTGCATAACACCAGGATTCACTGCATTATGACATACTGTGTGTGTGTGTGTGTGTGTGTGTGTGTGTGTGTGTGTGCTTAGAGAGAGGACCACTCTTTGTGTTGTGTCCTTCAACTTGAACCCGCACACAACCTTTTCCTCTTTCCGTCTGACTTTCCCCACCCTCCTTCCACCCCCAACCCCCCTCACTGCCTCTCTCTCTCTCTCTCTCTCTCTCTCTCTCTCTCTCACTCATTCATCCCTGTGCACACTATGACCTCTTTGAAGTGTAGTAGAAGCTTGGAATAACATTTAGCCTATGGTTACATTTACAGCATTATGAATTAATTAACACACACACACACACACACACACATCTGACTAAAACACTATGATGACATTGCGGTACTCTGATATTTTCAGTCTGCTAATTTCTTTCATCACTCTTTCATAATAGAAACTATGTCTCCAGATCCTGTTCACGGTACCTGCACTGCTTTACAAGACATCTTTATAAACAACAAAACATCTTCCAGCTCTTTTTCACAGATTTTTCCTGAACATTTCTTCTAATTATTCCTGGAGTCAGACTTTAAATCTAGTTCATGTCCGTCTTTCCTGCAATTCACCGTCAACCATCTGCTCCAATAAAATCTGTCAGCTTCTTCTATTCTCTTCGTCTCTCTCATCTTTTGCTCTTCTCTCTTCCTTTGCTCTTTTCTTCTCTCACTTTTTTTTTCTTCTCTCTTCCTTTGCTCTTATCTTCTCTAATCTTTTGTTCCTCTCTCATCCTTTGCTCTTCTCTTCTCTCATCTTTTGCTTTTCTCTCATTTTTTGCTTTCATCTTTTGTTCTACTCTTCTCTCATACTTTGCTCTTCTCTCATCTTTTTCTCTTCTTCCTTCTTTTGCTCTTCTCTAATTTCTTTCTCTTCTTCCTTCTTTTGCTCTTCTCTTCTGTAATTTCTCTCTCTTCTCTCTTCCTTTGCTCTTCTCTCTTCCTTTTCTCTTCTCTTCTCTTCTCTTCTCTTCTCTTCTCTCATCTTTTGTTCTTCTCTTCTCTCATCTTTTGGTTTTCTCTCATTTTTTGCTTTTATCTTTTGTTCTACTCTTCTCTCATACTTTGCTCTTCTCTCATCTTTTTCTCTTCTCTCTTCCTTTACTCCTCTCTTTTCATCTCCTATCTTTTGCTCTTCACTCAACGTTTGCTCTTCTTTCTTCTTTTGCTCCTTTCTTATCCCATCTTTTGCTCTTCTCTCATACTTTGTTCTTCTCTCATCTTTTGCTTTTCACACTTCTCTGAGACCACATTATTCCTTGATAAATAAATTAACCATAAGGAGCATATCTAATTTGATAAGTTGTAAGTCTGTGTATGTGTGTGTGTGGGAGACAGGATATTTAGTTGCAATAAAACTGCATTACCAACTGTCAACACCCCTTCCCACACACACACACACACACACACACACACACACATGCAATGACACACAATTACACAGCTATTAGTGTTAGCCTCTGACTGTATTGATGCTAGCTGGGGTCAGTGAGCTTATTCTCCACCCACTGTCAGTCATCCACACACACTAAACAAACCTGGATTGCAGCCAAGAGTCCATATGGGATCGTGCACACACAGTGAATCATCTTCAGTCCTCCACTGTGGGCTTCAGCCCAACACACACCCACACACCCACTCCACGAACACAACTGCTGTTCAATCTGTAGCCGTGGTCAGCCAAATGGAAACACATGACAGAGTTATATGGCAGTCCTTTATTGTGCTAGGACAGACTTACACACACAGGCGCATGCACACACACACACACATACACACACACATATGCACGTATACACATATACAATCATTCTTTTATGGATGAGCAAAACAAAAACACACCTGTAATGATGTCCAAATGACTACTTTCTACTAGATATTTGGAGGACGCTGGATGATCACCACTGAACCTCTTCCCCAACTCATCCCGAAAGTATTGGATGGAACAGAGAACACAGCTCCACTGCTCCACAGCTCAATGCTGGGGGGCTTTATACCACTCTAGCTCATGCCTGGCATTAGGCATGATGCCAATAGGCTCATGTTTATCTGCTCCAGAGGGTTCTATTCTATTGGTAATACTAGACAAGCAGTGTGTGTATGCATTAAGTAAAAAACTGGACAGCAACAATATATAAAACCTTCTGGTTTGTGACTCCCACAACAAAGGGTCAGCACGGCCTTGGCATGCCAGTGTTTTCTCTAATTCTGTTTCATAATGAAAAGTTTGCGTCCAGTACTTGATTTTAAGTGTAATCTTCCCTTGGACAAATCCTCCAATCCCACTAAACAACTACGTGCATACACACAAAGTCACGAAGAGCGCGCCACAACAAGTCGCAGCATGAAGGACAAAACAAAGGACACACATCAAAGCGTCCACAAGCACTCGTCACAACAGTGGAGACAGTGGAGTGAGTGCATTCCTGCTGTGGAGCGTCACTTCCAGCAAGCGCGCCCTCCATCACATCAACATAAACACCAACAGAACAGAAACAAGGGCTGCTGTCCTCACTAGACAGATGTCTGTCTGGTCCGTGCACATTTTGCAAACACTGAAATGTGGGGAAAACACATTTTGCTGTAACTACCTTCCATCACTTTGACTTACAGTGATAGAAATACTGGTCTTTATTTATAGTCAGTGTCTCTAATAACTGTGTAGTTACACATTAACAATACATGTAATAGCAATGTGGATACTGGTGATTGTTACATTGTTACAGCTGCGTTACAGTAGTGCAGCTTCAGATTTCAGACTCTTCAGCAATACAAACTGAAGACACAGGCTACTACTGTACTACTGTAAACCATGTGTAGCAGTGATTACATCAACAGTAGTTACTTTGCTGTTGCCTGCATCATTCATGTGTACATATACATTATTGTTTTTGGTTAACTGGTGAAAAAAGAACAGAATATACACCAAATTAAGAATTTGTGTAATTTGTGTGAATTCAAAATATTATATGGGCAGTTTCTTACTATTCTTAGCCAATAGAATAGGTTGCAATTACTCATTAAGCATGGACGATAATCTCATTAAATTAAAATAAGTTCTCTGATTTCTTTTGCATCACTTTGCTTTTCCAGATGTATTATGAAGTAATATAGAACATTAAGACAGGAAAGAAGGGGCTCTGAGAGGTCCAGTAGACTAAGGCACTACCACCATGACCCGAGGATTACTGGTTCAAGCCCCCAGGTCAAGCTGCCTTTCTACCAGCAGCCAGAGCCTGAGAGGGCACAACTGACCTTGTTCTCTGAAAGTGGATAGATGGCTCTCTCTCCACTTATCACTTCAGTGGGAAGCTCGCCGATGCTTCAGTGGCTTTGAATGGGATGTTTTACAATTGAGGTGATTATTTGTGTTTGTTGGTAGTGTGAGAGATTCTTCAACTTTAGCTGGGTACCATGCATTGGTGGCAGTTTGAAAAGAGGCGGTGGCTGGTTGTGCATGTGTCAAAAGAGGCATTTGTTAGTGTCGGGAGCATTACATGTGATTGGATGACTGGGCATTACATGTGATACATGCTATCTAAAATTGGTAAGGTAAAATTAGGAAATGATTAAAAAAAGGATAGGGATAAAACATCAAACAGTGGTGAAACATCAAAGCTGTGTTTCAGTTCTATGTTCCAGTCCAATACTAAATAATTAACATTTCCACTAGATATAAATATAAATGCTATTTTCATAGCATTACACCAGCTTATACCGTAGTGTACTATACTGGGATTGTATTATTTTCCAAAAATATTGCCACTTTGGCTCTTCCCTACATTTGTTTTTAGATACAATTGATAGGTAATAGATACTGATAACTATTACATATATATATCCATTATCAAAAGTGTTGCAATAACAAAAGCCACAGAAGAAATAAAATGGAAAGCACAACCTTTTCCCCAGCTCACATCTTTAGCCTGTGGTCCCTTGGCCTTGCCCATCCATTTGCACCTCTGGAGAGCACTCTCAGAGAACGACTGCTGACCCCCAAAAACCTTCAGGATCACCACCAGTGAACAGAGAAAGAGAAAAGAGAGCAAGAAAGAGAAAGAGAGATAGAGAGATAACAGAAGTGAGACGGAAAGCCCAAACCATATGATGTAAATAGAAGAAAGGTGAATGGGTGAAGCAAGGATGGAGTGAGGGAGGGAGGGAGGCAATAAGGGTAGGAAAGCACAGAGGGGGATTCGCTTGGATGGAGAAGAGGGCAGGTTGATTATGTTTCCGTAAGTGGAATTTAAAGCGAGGGGAAAGTTTCCATTAGTGTGCGAAACAAAAATGCAATTAATTTCAACTGAAGCCTGGGGGCAGAGAGAGAGAGAGAGAGCTAACGATGCTAACACAGCAAAAGAGCTGGTAAAAGGAGTCCGCTAGCCTTTAAACACTGAAGTGCAGAAACACTGTGTGTGTGTGAGAGAGAGAGAGAGTAGTATCCAGCTCCCAGAAACACTGAAGTGGACACATTATCTGCTAAATGGAGGTGACTTAGGATCAAATTGGAAAAACTGGAGAGAAAAACCCACATAAACAAGGTGAAGACTTAAGAAAATGCAGAAAAGCAGCTGTTCGCTTAGGCCCCAAGTAAGGCTAGGAGCAGCACTGTTCCTCACACTGCGTTGATCATTACTATGACTAAATCTACACCTATAATCTCATCTTTGAGATCAAGAGACCCAGCACTTGGAGTGCAGCAGTGTACCTCAGTGTGGACAGGTTCTGCACAGGTTCTGCTGGAAGAAAATGCTGTTCCACGTGACCCTAAAAGCAAGTTTGAGATCTAGAGTGGTGCGCATGATTGAACTGAGTGAACCCGGATTCTGCCAAGCTCCCTCCCTCTCCTTCAGCAGCACTCACTCGCTTACCTGCTTTGGAAATGTCCCTGCAGCTCTCCCCTGGGCATGGTGTCAGAGCAGAAGTTGCTGAAGGGACAGGCCACGGTCAGTTTGTCCAGCAACTTGTGCACAAGCAGGCTGGACTTGCGGCAGTTCTGCAGCAGGAGTGGCACGCGGTCCACTGGGCAGAAGTCGCTCTCCAGCAGGAAACTCGTCAGACACTCCTGGCAGTAGGTGTGGCCGCAGGGCGTGTCTAGCGGCCGAATCAGGGGCTGCAGGCAGATGTGGCAGAGGAGCTCATCATCCGCCTCATCCTTGTAGTTGTACTCGTGGTTTTCGTCCAGCAGGTGCCGCTGACCACAGATCTTACACAGGTCTACAAGAGGAGCGGTGGGTGTACAGGCTGTGGCACCACCAATCATCACTGTGTCATTATCCATTGGCATTGCTGTAGCACCATCACTTGGCATGGCTGAAGCACCTTCCATTGGCATTGCTGTAGCACCATCACTCGGCATGGCTGAAGCACCTTCCATTGGCATTGCTGTAGCACCATCACTTGGCATGGCTGAAGCACCATCCACTGGCATTGCTGTTGCACCATCAGTCAGCATGGCTGAAGCACCTTCCATTGGCATTGCTGTTGCACCATCAGTCAGCATGGCTGAAGCACCTTCCATTGGCATTGCTGTAGCACCATCAGTCGGCATGGCTGACGCATCTTCCATTGGCATTGCTGTAGCACCATCAGTTGGCATGGCTGAAGCCTCTTCCATTGACAATGTTGTGGCAAGATCCATTGGAACCATTGTGGCACAATCCATTGGCATTGCTGTAGCGCCACCCATTGGCATTGACGTAGTACCACTCATTTGCATTGCTGAGGCACCATCAATTGGCATTTGGGTGGCACCACTCATTGGCATAGCTGCAGCACCAGCAATTGTCATTTCCATGGAGCCTCCACCTAACATTGCCATGGTTCTAGCTTCTTTGTATAACCCTACAGCTCCAAGGCTCGCCATGGCACTTTCATCATCCTCTCCCACCTCTATGGTGTCACCGATCGCCATGGCAGCTGTTGCTTCCAGTCCTTCTTCGTTGGTATCAGTTGCTACCATTGCCATGGCATCTGCTTCTTCGGTTTCGGTCATTGGGATGCGGGGAGCTTGGTCACACGCTTTGATTGGGTGAAAGAAGTAGTTTCTCTGATCCGACTTTCCTGAGAAAAGACAGAAAGATAGAGTTGGTACCTTAAGCCATTAAGTATCCAGAAAGTTAAGCAGCACACTCTTGGACACAATTTGGCAGAGGGAGCCAGTACAAATGACTCGTATTTTTAAATCTTTTGAATTTCTTTCTCTCTTTTTTTTTGGCACTGGAAGTCGTATCGAACGGCTCCTGAACTCATTTTTTCCCACTAACAACAGAACTGTCAATAGCGTACCTGAGGTATCTAATGATATCGGCTGCAGTGAGGGATGGCGAGAGAGAGAGAGAGATGAGAGTGAAAGAGAAAGAAAAGGTGAGGGAGCGAGCAAGATAGCAAGACAGAGAGTAAGCTGGTACTGAAATGCAAATAAGGGTGGAAGGTGTGTTACACAAGCAAAGACATTTGGAGACACTATCATGCACATTGTAACCACCTTGCCAACACTGCAGTGGTCCTTCAGACAGGAAAATATCAGTGATTATGTCACAGTTACCCCCATCTTGGCCCCACCCATTCCAGTCTCCACCCCTGTGATGTCGCATCGAAATATACCATACTGGCTATTCTAATGAATGCACTTCTAATAGTGGTGTACTGTATTTGTCGCATCACTTTGTATGGTAATACGCTTCGGCTGCAGCCCCTGTGTCCTCCCTAGTTCTCCTTTCTTTCGAGTTTGACTGTGCAGTGCTGTGCTTTGTATAGTCATGCTCACTGGGCTGTTACTGTGAATGGTGAAATGAGTAGAAAATGAACTGATCTGACCAAAAATGCATAGAGTTGAAGTTGGGTTTTATTAAAATGCCTTTGAGGCAGAGACAGATATGTACATCTTCCTGAGATCACTGCTGAGGTACTAAGAAACAGAAAGATACTCACCTTCACATTTCTAATGCTTTTAGTTAATCCACTATCCAATTAAATATCAGTTTTTTAATGTTTTAAATGCCTATTTGGATTGCCCATTACCCAACAATCAGCAGCCATTGGAAGGGTGAAGACTGACACACACCTCCTCTGACACATGCACAGCCAGCTATCCGGTGGAACATCACCGGGCAACCAACTAGCTCGGAGGAAAGCACTGTGTACTCGGCTCTGATGCTTCGGCCAGCAGACAGCATTGCTGACCAGCATTGCAAGTGTTGGGCACCGGCTGCTGTTGGCTAGTGCCTTATTCCACTGGACCACTTAAGACCCCAATCCGTTTGTAATTTTCATGTGTTTTTGTTGTGTTTACAATTTCTTGAAGTGTTTCTTCTTTACCAATGTTAGGAAGGCGTGTGGTACAGGTTGCCACATGCACAGACACATCCTTATACACTATCAGGGTGGGTTAAGTGGGTATGTTATATAATCGAGAGGGGAGTGTTATGAGTTATGACAGTCATAAAAGCTTGTCTGCAGGGCGTCTCTCTGAACACTGCTCGCCATATACACTCCCCTCTGAGAGAGAGCATGTGTGTGTGTGCGCCTGCCACGACTTAGCTACAGAACTTTGTTCTCGGCAACATCATAATCTCACTGAGAATTACTGTAGAATGCAGTTGGCTAATCTTCCAGAACCTCAGTGCTGCACAGTTTTGAGCTTCCAGGCAAAACACTGAAAAAAACTAATAGGCCACGTTTACTTTCATTTACTTGGTCTAGTTGTGTGCACTATTGTCCCATTAATAAAATATTGCATTACATCAGTACTTTGTCCCAAACGTCCTGCCAGTGAATGCCAGTATGATGAACCCCAACAAATTGGTGATTCCATCCTCATGCTTTTTTTAAAGTGATCTCTAGTTCCGCTTTGATCCTCACCGGCATTCATTGCCTTTTTGCACCACTGCATGAACCACTGCATGGCCCTTCACTGCCTCTACAGACTGTGGGAATGCAGGAAGCTGAGCTGTGCTAGGGACTAGTGCTGACATTCCATGCTGCAAAAACTAATTTTAGGGAGGTAGAACATGTGACATTATATGTACTTTAGTCTAGCCTGGGCGAAGTGTCTTGTACATTCTTGGCTTTTGGAACATGCGGCTGCAGGACACTAAACTGAACTGATGGACACTAAAAATACAAAAAGTCTTGCCTACACTGATAGGTCTACGTAGCACAAAGGCAGACCAATCTGATTTCTCTCTGTGTCACTTTCTCGTTACATCTGTCCCTCACTCCCGCTAGTTTGCTTTCAAAGACCAAGTAAGCGTTGGCGTGGGCATTTGAGAGCCGCTTTCAATATGAGGAGAGGTGACTTCCACAAATTCCTGGGAGAGGTAAGGAAAGTTTACTGTGGTAAAACCCCAACCGTTTGCTCTAGACATCAGAAGGAGTGTAAGAGAGCATGCTAAATAGCTAGCCCACACAACCAGTCAGAGTAATAGCAAACCAATGAGGGGCCTGGTTGTTTACAGACATATTGAAGTGCCTTAAATAGAATGTGTTTAAAAAGAAATAAAATAATCAGAAATAATTGTGAACACAAATAGCACTCAGTGAACGATTCACCACGCAAAATTCAGCAACAAAGCCCAAGCACTACCCCCAGGACTGGACCAATCTGAAGGCAGCCCTGACATGTACATGCTCTCTCTCTCTCTCTCTCTCTCTCTCTCTCTCATACACACACACACACACACACAGATAGATTGCCATGCATGTGCACAGTAATGCACTCTGGAGTGTATCAGTAATTCAGCACCAATTCGATGTGATATGTTAACCTGCCTTTTTCTTGCTGATCTTCAATAAGTGACCTTTTCATGAGGTGTGTGTGTGTGTGTGTGTGTGTGTGTGTGTGTGTGTGTGTGTGTGTGTGTGTGATGTTTTACAATACATGTTTAACAGTAGTGGCCACCCACACACACATCCAGCCGCACAGAGAAAGCGTAAGTCATACTATGGATCAGCTCTCCTTCAAACTCCTTCTTTACACTTTTAGTCACCAAATACCAACCCACACCAACACCAGCTCTCCTTCCTCTTCTCTCTCTCTCTCTCTCTCTCCCTTTTTTGTTTTCTCTCTTTATCACTCTCACTGAGTGTTCATGTTTATTCGACTCTTAGGTTGCTATTACAATGCAATGCTTGTAATTTCACTGGCATATCAAAGGCCTATGTTCTTGACATTTGCACTGGCACGGCCTCATGAATCCATTTCCTTGTACTGCACACATTTAAATGAAATATGGACACAGACAAAGTTACATGCAAGTTACACCTGGTAGGTCACATTTTTTATATATACACTACATGTACAAATGAATGTACTCAGCTACTTTAAGCTGCACCCACTGCTGACACAGATGTGCAAATGCACGCACACACACACACACACAGAGCTTGTCAAATCCCTGTAGAGAAGTACTGCCAATAGAATAGGACTCAGTTAAGCTATTTCTAAACTCAGTTATTATATATTTGAAGCGTTGTGCTACACACGGTCAAAGTTCAATACCTTTTAAGTTCTGAGACTGAGCGCCAGGACTGTGTGCCATGTGGTTCTGTGCAGATTTGGGCAGGGTGGCAAACAACAGCTCTCAAAAGCAAAATGCTGAGACCTGCAAAGAAACCTTTTGCTGCGATAGTGTGAATATGGCTTTAGGCTCATGAGTCGCTGATGCAGATGCATCTATCTATCTATCTATCTATCTATTTACATTTACATTTACATTTATGGCATTTAGCAGACGCTCTTATCCAGAGCGACTTACAAGGTTACCTGTATTACAGAGGAGGGCCAATGCAGTGTTAGGAGTCTTGCCCAAGGACTCTTATTGATGTAGCGCAGCACAATCACCCAGACCGGGATTCGAACCCCAGCCTCCCACATAGTGTGGTAGCTCAGTTGCAGGTAGTGGTGATATTTGTTGCGCCACACCAACCATCTATCTATCTATCTATCTATCTATCTATCTATCTATCTGTCTATCTATCTATCTTTCTATTTGTCTATCAATCCATTGATCTATGATCTATCTATCTGAAAGATAACGCTAACTGATTTCATTCCTTTGCTGTTAACCTCATCAGCAATCTGGGTGAAGTGTTTTCTGCTACCACGTTGCTAGGCCTGAATACCAGCGTTGTGTTTCAGCATGTCTTCGATGAAGAAAAAGAGCATTCCACAGGACTCTTGAGCCACCCGACTCTACAAGGTTTAGCTACAAGCAAAGAATTGTGGGTAGCCACAAAGAGCCTTGAGGTGTCCAACTAAGACACGTGACCCCCTAAGACCAATAAATAATTACAGTAATACAATGTTAATTATTAAATGTTGCAATTGAGGAAATGATAGTTATTAACAAGCTACACACCAGCCTAGAGAGAGAGAGAGAGAACGCATTCTCCATAAAGAACAAGTCATGACACACACTCAGCACTCAGGCACACGCCCAGCACTTTTATTCAAAATATTCAAAATGAATTTTCTTTTCCAGGAATACGGGCACAAAAAACACTCATACAGTAAAGTGGGGAAGGTAACTTTCCAAATGTATTGTGTTACAGATTACTGATTATCTGATTAGGAGTGCGGTAATACAAACCTGAGGATTACACAATCTCAGTAATGTATTCTGATTATTTCCATTACCTTTCAGCCACTTTCCACTAAAAGGCTGGAGATTAAAGTATTAGCTATTTTTCCACTTCAATTCCTGAAAACCTTTTTAGCAGAGGTCAGGTCAGGATTCCAGCAGTGCTCTGTTGCAGTAGTGGAAAATAATGAAGTACATCTACTTTATTACTGGAGCTTAATAGATTTTTATGGATTTATGCTTAATTCCAGTAATCCTGGTTTTTGCAGTGTACTATATCTTTGGAGGACAAATGCAAAATAAACAAAAACAACTACTTTTAATATACACTTCGGAAATACTATTGTCTTGGAAGATGATATTTAAGATATTTAAGGAACCTAAATCTAATCTATTTAGTACAGATATTGCTAACTACATTTGTTTTTACCATTTAGTATTCTTATTAGTAAGTATTTTAATATTTCCTCAGTACTGAGCTAGTCTGGCAAGATAGCTAGTGTTCAACGAGTACTATCTTTATTAATTAAAAAATGAGTCCAAATAAAACTAGAATCCAAAAAATTCTAATCTATTCTGCAGGCTTTAGTTACAATTGTAATTATTATGATTCAAGTTCATGTGAGTTGACTTGTGGAAATTTTTTCTGTTATGCAGCGGTCAGTACCTACAAAAAGTGTTTCAAGAAAGGACAACCGGTGAACCGGGCAACAGGGTAATGGGCACTCAAGACTCATTGATGTGATCCATGGAGGTCTCACCTCAAAGCCTACTACCTAGAACTTAAAGAATCTGCTGCTAACGTCTTGGTGCCGGATACCACAGGACACCTTCAGGGGTCTTGTGACTCAATGAATCAGAGCTGTTTTTGCAGCACAAGAAGAACCTACACACTTTTTTCACAGTTCAACTTCAGCCTTTTCCATTGAGTCACTTATTCATTTTTCTATTAAATGTACATACTGGGACTTTAGAGTTTTAGTGTTTTATTCATACTAAAATGCAATTTAGTCAGACATTAATATGGAATCTTGTGCATAAATGAAATCTTGCACATCAACTTGGACTCCAGTTATCCAGACCTTTTGACAAACATTGAAAAAATGTTTCCTCACGTGTGGATCTCCAAAAGCAGCCCAAACTGGGTTGTGGACATCTGAGATGTGTGTGAAAGCACTTTAGTAGGTCAAACACTCCTAAGCATGCTACCGCTACTGAAAAGCTACAGCTTTTTCGAATTGGGTAGCCTGCTCGATGACCTTGTCCAGTCGTTTAGTGAACAGCAAAGTTCATCTTTATTACTGGAAGACCTTCTGCTTGTTTTTGCATCAGAGATAGTAGAACAGGACATAACAAACTTCAGTTCTGATGCTGATAGATGCTGGATAAAAGACATTCCAATGAAGTCCTGATAACTCACTGTATATTTTATGTAGCTTTCTGAGCTGCTACTGTTGGACTTTGCTTCAGGTTGTTTTGTTTTCACTAAAGTAATAGCACTTTTACTTGTGTATTGACTTAGGCTACTCCACCCACCTTGGCCTTTAATCCAGAGTCCTGAAAACACGTTAATGTGAAACTAAATTGTTAATGATATTGATAATAAGAACAGAATACTATAAATTAATATCACCACAGGGGGAAACAAACATCTCTGACAGCTGCAGTTATGAAAAGGTATTGAAAAACTGAAAAGCTGGTAGAAGAACTGGTATTGTGACTGTTCTGGCTGCAGGCGTCACTGCTCATATTACACAGATACAGGCCGATCTCTGAGCTTCCACAGCACTAACAACTTGAGCTAACTCTACCCTCACTCTACCCTAATGAGATTAAACACAGAAGTCTCTGAATGTTTGATTTTCGATGGTGTTCCTTATCTTTTAATACTTCTGGTAACAGTGAAGTAGACTTCCCTGCTCCATCTTGGGCAGAATTGTGTGTCTCTTGACTTCATTTCCAGAAAAGGATTAAGTGCATTTCTACCACAAGAATGTGACTTTAAAAATCCTCCAATGAAGTGTGTCTTTTTGCTAAAGTACATGGCTGCTCATGTTCTCTAACTGTAACACTCACATACATACATGTGGAGGACATGAAAAGCATTAGAATTCATCAGAGTGCTCCATGGGTGCTGCGTCCACATACGTAGTTCACATCAAAGCACCATATAGCAGAGCATATGGCGTGTTACATAAGAGCGTATTAACATAGGCCTACAGAATGCTTTCTCTCTCTCTCGCTCTCTCTCTTGCTCTCTCTCTCCCCACTTTTCCACTTCCCTTCCTTCTTTTGACACTTCCTTCTCTCTCTCATCCCTGTGCTTTGAGTTTGAGATTAGAGCTGGATTAGATATCAGGGATTTGTTAAAGGTGCTGAAGGAACGGAACACTGTATTTTTACCTGGAATAGTTTAATTTTACATGGAACTGACATACCTTGGGCCTCAAACACTGTTGTCTCTACACTGAAAAGAAACTCCAGCATGGCCAAAACAGAGATTGGCCAATTCCAAACCCTTACAACTGTTGTGTAACAGTTTTGGAAAATTTTATAGGCCCCCAGAATGGACATAAACCCATCCCACTAGTGTAAGCCATTAAAAGTGTAGCGAGGCCAAAAAAGGCTAAAAGCCAACAGTAGGCTGACCAGAGATAGGCCAACCCAAATAAGAAGATGTTGCTGTGGGTATGTTCACAGTGGAGCCAGTGAAATGAGCAGGTGCTAGGCTATCTCTTTAGCTAGCACTGTCTGGTACTTTTTGGGGAAATCTACAAACATTTCTTGATAGCGTTATAAGCTACACTAGGCCTGGCTATGCTAGGGGCTGTGGGTCGACTATGCTATGGGGCTGTGAGCAGAGCCTAGCATTGCTTTATTTTCACCATAAAAATAAACTCTGCTGGTTAAATTCTGAGGAAAACAGTGTGTGATAGCCTTGTAAAACCCAATCAGAGTCACTTACTTACTATTTATCATAAATCAAAGAACAATTCATCAAAACACTCATTCTATGGCACCTTTAACAGAGAGGCCTACAGTGCAAGCACATGCATGTATTAGCTCCCACTCTAAAAGTTTTAAAAAGTGTTTTTTTAAAAGCTTTTAAAACACTATAATTCTATCGTATTCACACAAATGGTTCTTTAAATGGTTCTTTGAGGAAACAAAAGTAGTCCTCTAGGCTCCTAAACAGTCTAAACCAGTCCAAAAAAGTTTGACAAGGGCTTTTTTACTCAGCAGTTACAAAACAAAAGTAGAACCCTTATGCTACATAGTGTCACATACAACCACCTCCTTTTCGCACCATGGAGAGAGCCACTTTTACAACCTTTATTTTACCTCCTTTTCGCACCATGGAGAGAGCCACTTTTACAACCTTTATTTTAAGACTGTAGATAAGCTTCGGCTCTTACTTCACACCTTCAAGTTCTCGTAATAGGTCAAAAGAGAACGTGCCCTTGCTTAGACTAGCGAAGAGTGAAAGTTAAAAAGTGACAGATTAGAGAACGCAGAGCGTGACGATGGAGAAAAGGTTAACAGGTCCACAAACCCTCAGTTTAGCAAACTTACAGTCAGTTCAGCTTGTTCTTTTGCTGTGTCCTCCGCGCCTCACCTGCACAGGTAATCCTAGAGGCTGCTGCTGGCCCAGAGAGAGAGAGAGCACGCAACAAATCTCAGTCCCAGGTGTCACGTGTTCTCCCCTCAACACTGTGAGATTGAAGAATCCACAGCAATTTTCCCACATCTGTGGCAGGAAGAGTTCGCCCCGGGAGAGCAAAACACAGCTCAGCTGCTCAGTCTGCCTGTGCTGCCACACAATTCACACACACACCTGACATAGGAAGTCTCCATGCGAGGAGGTGGAGCCACGGAGGAAGGCAGGTAAACATGAGAACTGCCCAAACCAGCTCTGGAGCTACCGGTAAAACAGAGACTCACACACACATACACTCACACACACACTGGAGGAATGAGTAACAGAGAGAAGCAAGTAAGCCTTGCAATAGCTTTTAATTAGCCATCAGAAGTCATTGTGTTGCACTGTGTATTCTAATGTAATTACACCACTATACACCATAGTTAGTTGGATAATTAAACACATGTACTCTCAATGTATGTAATTCATCAGCTACTCTACAAGCAAGAAAGAATTCCTTTAAAAAACAACCACACGTCTTTATCTCCAGATTAAGATTTAATAGCACACCATCCCACACATACACATTTTCCAGTCGGCTTTCTCAACAAGGTTCATACAGCAGGTTTTGACATGCCAGAGGACAAAAGAGCAGCTAAACCTAAAGAAACTCCGACAAACCCTCTCCACCAAACCTGTGTCTATATGTACTACATGCAGAAAGTGCAGTTATGGATTATGAAGTTTCCTGCTTTTGAGCTTGAAGTGGTTACTCCACTATAAGGCTAGACTTTACGTGTACCTTCTCTTGCTCTCAAACACATAAACAGGTGTTTATCTTTGTGTGTAAACGAGTGTGTCATATGCTGACAGACACTAAATGACGCATTAATGACGCGTTAAGTTTGTCACTCCTGAGCGCCGTTCGCATAAAGCTGTGCTGTTGTCGTCGTCGGCGTCGTCGGAGAACAAAAGAACACCTTCAGAGTTTATTCTAGAGGGTAGTGCTCCTTGGCAAATATTCCTTACTACTGAGAAGCCTATTATGAATTCTTTGACTCTTTGAAGGCCCAAAGCATTTGAGGCCAGTTTACTGCACACTATATGTCCAAAGCTACCTACCTCATCTAAGCAGTGAATTCATAGGTCAATAAAATGGGATATTCTGGAGCAGCCACACACAGGGTCTCATGCCCAATGCCAAACATGAGCTAGAGGGAATGGCATTGTGTAGAGTAATGGGGCTCCACCCAATAACTTTGGGGTGAGTTGGAGTGATGTTTGTGATCCAGAACCAGTCCTCCAATGTCTGCACCCATCCTCACTAAAAGCAATTAAATCCTCACAGTGTTTTGGCCCAAAAATCCCCAGCTGAGAGTAACTCTGTCTATTGCCAAAGGGCTAGTGAAGGGCCAACACAGACAGTGCAGCAAAATATTGTCTGTTTCTGTCTGTTTTTGCGCAGAATTTTAAAACTACAGCTGTCCTTTACATTGTGAGAAAAGGTCATGACAAATGGCCCAAAGTCATGTTACCTTAACTAGCATTCAAAGTGTAGAGGCATGGTTGGCTCAAAGTATGGTTGGCTAGGTTATGGCACCGCAATGACTCACAGCTGCATAGCCTAGCCTAGCCCAACATTGTTTTAGCACTGTCACAATGGATAATGGGCCTTATTCAAAAACTGCTTCTAAAAAGAAATCTCTTATTATGCAGAAAATTACTTTTCCTATTTGGGTTTGTTCAGTTTTCAAGGACAGTGAGATTCATCATTATAAAAGCAGAGCTGGGAACAGCTCTCATGAATCTCATGAAGTCGTCATGAATCAGACTTTTTGTTAGGACTAATTTAAGAAAATTCCTAGGAAGATACTGATGAATAAAGCCCATTGTAATCACATTTTGAGTTGTACTGGGCAGTGTTTCTGTCCTCTCTGTCTAGCTAGCTGAAAAGATTGTATTTAGCTTGGTTAGTTTTTAATCATTCACCTGTCTAGCAGTTGCCACTTAAGGTGTACCCTTATGCAGACACTGGCAGAGGCAAAGTCGTAGTCACGAGTCTGGAGTCTGTTTCATAATCGCCCATTGTCTTTTGCTAAGGCTTTAAGGGCTTTCGCTAGTGGGCTGACTGGACGTACATTCATAGATATAATGAATCTATGACTTCTTTTGGAAAGGGGGCTATTTTAGAGATCTGTTTTGGTCACACCGGATCTTCTTGATATGTCAGTTCCATGTACTGAACTCTCATTATTCAACTACACCAATCAAATACAGTTTTCCATTCTAGGCCACCTTTCAGAAGTTATGTGGTTTTGTCCCAACAGCAATGCTATGAATCAAACTGTACACCAGAAAAGTGGAGCTAAAAGGTAAGTGTTTCTGATAAAGTGGCCGGTGATTTACATAACATGCTTATCTGTGTAAGTTTCTGTTTGTGTGTAGAGTTTCCGTTAGTTCAAGCCAATGAATTTGAGAATGACTTTACATGTGTGTGTGTGTGTGTGTGTGTGTGTGTGTGTGTGTGTGTGTGTGTGTGTGTTTGTGCACATTTATGCTAGGTCAGCAGGTCATTAGAACAATGACAGAGTGCATGAGAAACAGGGCAGAACTAGTTCAATGGTCATAGGGCTGCATGCTCATCCAGTATCATTAACCCTACTGCTTTTGTAAGCAGTAAAAAAGAAGGCCTATATGCCTGCATTCACCATTTAGCTGTAACAGGCAAAATACTGTTCCTTCTTATAGTGTTCCCACAGCCTTGTACTAATAACCTTCTCTCTAATTCTGTTCTGTTCTTTCTTCAATCAGATACTGTCATTTGCTTTCTCTTCCCACCATCCACCATTTATTTATCTCCTCTATTCTCCTCTGGCCATCCTGCTCTTCTCTTATACTGCCACCTCAATGCCATCTGTACAACTCCTTTCCATCACCCCTGTCTTCCTCACACTCGAGCAGAACGAATGAGGCAGACCTTGGCTAACCTATCAGTGAAGCTCCCCATCTTCCACTTTAATTTAGAGAGCCAGCAGACTGGTCTGGTACAAAGTGTTCAGTCTTAGGGAGAAGCTGATGATGAGGTCAGAGAGGTCGAATGACATGAGATCACATTACTTTTGTAGTCATCTGAAACACAGCCAATATGTGGTGTATGGTGGCAGAGATGAGATGCCGCCAGTTTTGTTTTGTTATAATATGTAATATATTTGTATATATATGCTATTTTCATTTTTATATTACTTCATTTCTGGCCTTCCACTGCATCTAACTGTCTCTCACCATCTGTAATTGTGTCCTACTCAAGGACTGTGTCCTCCTTTTACTGAATCTTACTACCTTGCACTGCCAGCAAATTTACTTTACTGCCTCCAACTACCTGCAACTGTACCTTACTGCCTCTAACTGAAGCTCACTTGCACTAATTGTATCCTACTGCCTCTTACTGACTGTAACTAAAATGTACATCTCAATGTTTCTGCTGCCTCTAAATGTATCTTACTGCTTTTGCCTCTAACTGAATTTTTACCACTTAATGTCTCGTGAGAACTACAGTGTCAGCTCAATGCCTCTAACTTTACCTTACTGTGCTTCCCTTATGTCTCTTATTACATTTTACTGCTTTATACAACCCTTCAATTATATCTTGGTGCCTTACAAAAATGTTTACTTCTTTTCCTCTTTGCCTCTTTTCCTAACTGTACTTTACCACTTCTCCTCACTGAGTATAACTGTATGTGACTGCTTCTCATTGCCTCTTACTGCATATTACTATTTCTCCCTACTTTTACGGTTTTACGGCCTCTATCTACCTCTAACTACTGTATTTCTTATTGCCTCTAAATGTATTTACTGCCTCTAACTGTACTTTACTGAGTTTGTCTGCCTCTGCCATTTCAATGCAACTTACTATAGCTAACACAGCCTCTTACTGCTGCGATTCTGTATGTTACAGCCTCCAACAGTCACTGTTTCTCACTGCTTTTTACTGCCTCTCCCTAAAAAACCCAGAAAGTTTGGGTTTTTGACCCCCAACCCCCCCCACCCCCTCCCCCCTTCCTCTCTGGGGTGGATATAAAAGGTCAAGCAGTACTCTGCTCCACACTGCATACATATTTCATGGCTACAGTGCTAATGTCACTGCGGGTATGAATATGCAAGAGGAAGACCACAGGAGGAAGGTCACCAAGCTGTCAGCGCAAAAATGGCCTCTTCAGCCCTGCTTTTCTCTTAAATACTGCTATGAAATATCCTGTGTGTGTGTGTGTTTGTGTGTGTGTATGTGCTTTGTAAGAATGACATTAGGGAGATGCAGGGAGCACTCTGTTCCGACAGTGTGGAAAGTCAGTCACTGTGCTTGAGTTGGTAAATGGGTCTTGCATTAAATATTTAAACACAATTAACACAGTTAACTCGTGCCAAAGGCTTTCAGCCAGAACTCTAGAACATGAAGCCCAAGTTCCCCCAGCACTAAGCTCTGCAGTGTCCTGCATGCAACAAGTACAGCCTAATATGCAGTGAACTGAAATAAACTGGCCCCCTTCTTTCTCTTAAACTGCCACACAAGATACTCATTGTTTTCATACTCTCCTAAAAAAGGGTTCCTTAAGGCTTCAAGGGTTAGTAAAGAACAATGGCAACCTGAAGACCTGTTTTGATCTTGGTCTGGTTAAAAGGTTCATCGGACTGGAGGAAAACCTAGATGCTTCTATATATTGTAGCATCAAAAAGGGTTCCACAATAATTTAATTTAAGTCAAAGAATAGTCCTTTCAATACTATATACACCCCCTTTTGCTTAGTGTATACAAAGTCAGGACATTGGGCCTGCAAAAATCACCTGCCACTGTGCCTTACTGTCTCTAACTGAAACTCACTCTCACTAACCGTATATAGGATATATCCCACTGCCAGCAAATTAACATTACTGCCTCCAACTACCTGCAACTGTAGCTTACTGTCGCTAACTGTATCTCACTGTTTCTACTGCCTCTAAATATACCTTACTGCTTTTGTCTCAAACTGAATTTTACCACTTATTAATGTCTCTACATATATCTTGTATGAGCTTTTTAAAACTGCTCCAACTGTACTTTACAGTTTTACAGTGTCCGTTCAATGTCTTTAACATTACCTTACTCCTTCCCTTCTGCCTCTTATTGTACCTTACTGCTTTGTACTACCCCTTAATTATATTTTGGTGCCTTACAATATTTTTTAGTTCTTTTCCTCTTTGCCTCTTTTCCTAACTGTACTTTACCACTTCTCCTCACTGAGTATTACTGTACTTGACTGCTTTTGACTGCCCCTTACTGCATATTACTGTTTCTCCCTACTTCTAACTATTTTACGGCCTCTATCCACCTCTAACAACTGTATATCTTATTTCCTCTAAATGTATTTACTGCCTCTAACTGTACTTTACTGCTTCTCCTCACTGAGTATAACTGTACTTGGGCCTTCACCATTAGTATTCCACCAAAGTTCAAATATCTAGTCTAAAGCCTTTCTAGAAGAGCGGAGGCTGATACTACAGCTAAGTTGGGAAAAAAACTCTCACTAATTCAGATGCTTTAGGTTGCACCTATTGCTGATAAAGATGTACAAATGCACACACACAGCTTGTCTTGTACCTGTAGATAAGTATTGTAAATAGAATAGGACTCTCTGGAGCAGATCAACATGAACCTAGTGGCACCATACTGCCTAATGCCAGGTGTTGGCTAGAGGGGTATAAAGCCCCCCAGCATTGAGCTGTGGAGCAGTGGAACTGTGTCCTTTGAAATGATGGATGGTACTCCATCCAATGCTTTTGAGATGAAGCTCTTTTTAATCTCCTTAACTTCAGAAACTATGAATATGTATGTCCATACAGTGTAAGCATAAATAGATTTTATCACACTTTTTGAAGGAATCCACACACACCCTTACCCACTCACACTCATGCACAGGGTGTGTCGCGAAAAGGAGGGTTCCATGATAACAAGTCGAGGCAATATAACACATTCCTCCCTGTTAAAAAAATTACATCACACACACACACAGACAAGAACACCCTGGGGCATGAAATTTCACCTAATGTCACAACAGCCTGGCATCAACCGTTAGATAACACAGACCCACACAAGCACAGACACACTCCTCGACCTGCCAGCGCTGCTCCTCATTACCCTTTAAGTACAGAAGCCCTAAAGGCCCATGGATTCCCATTTCTTGTGATAACAATTAATAGTTTTTTTTTTGTCATTATGTCAATATTATGACACATTCATATGTAGTGTTTGTCTGGGATAATGGAATAGTTGTATCTCAAATTTTATCTAAAGTTTATAAAAGTTAAAGAAATAGTTTTTAATTTGGGATTATTACAGATATTTTTGGCCCTATTGGAATGAATGGGGTGCAAAAAAGTTGCCCTCTTCTTGTGTGCAGATGATACAAATACATTAGTAACACTTACCACATCACATAACAACACATGGAGTAATTACTAAGCAACAACTATGGACCCCCTGACGCACATTCACAACCACCTGGGACACCGTAGCAACTGTCTAGCAGCCACAAGAATATTACAATATACTGTCATCTTAATAATAATCTCAAAAGACCGGAAGAAAATTATGCATGTTACTGTGAATCACTGAGATACAGCATATCTACACACAACTGGTCAGCATACTTTGATCTGAAGGGCTGCTGCATTGGTCAGTAGCACTGGTCAGGCCTGTTTTTGCAGTCACTGTGCTTCACAGTCTGCCGGCTTTCTGTCAAACAAGCATTGTGTTTGTTTGTGTTAAGAGAGTGAAGAGATGTGGGATGTCCTGTGGGCACAGTCCTCTGAGTGAGCACTGATGAAGGACTAGAGGATGACCAACACAAGCTGTGCGGTAACAGATGAGCTTCTGTCTCTGACTCTACATCTACAAGGCTGACCAACTAGATAGGAGTGTCTAATTGGACACAGTGGACACAGTGTTTAAGAACTCCAGCAGCACTGCTGTGTCTGATATACTTGCAACACTCAGCACAACACATACTAACACACCACCACCACACCAGGGTGACTGCAGTGCTGAAAATGATACCCAAATACTGCTCTGTGGTGGTCCTGTGGGGTCCTGGCTACTAAAGAACAGGGTGATATATAGTGATCAGTATTTGTAATAGTCAGTGTCATGTCTTACTGCATTTTAAGGATTTGCTAGAATAGAGTTTTAGCTTCTAAAAAAACACAGAGAAAGCCGTAGACATGCAGTGGAGCTTTCATAAGACTCTTGTAGGTTGAAGTGACCTCTCTCTCTCTCTCTCTCTCTCTCTCTCCTTTTGTGTGTTCATGCCACAATTCTTCAGGCCAGCTGAAAAAATACAGAGTATGCACGCCTCTATCCTCCCTCCACGCCCCCATCTCTCACTCGGCCTCTCGAAAAACACTATTTGGGAAATCCATTACATTTGCTCTTATTGCAGTCCCACCACTTCTTTATGAGCGAAAGAGGTAGTGTACATTATTTATTCAAATGTATGTGTGTGTGTGTGTGTGTGTGTGTGAGAGAGAGAGAATGTGTGTTTCTATTCTGAATGCATAAAGATAGATGAATCAGATAGAGGCACAGTCTTATTCAAAGCACTCGCCTTTCATCCCTCAGATTGGTGTGTGGGCTTCAATCACTAAGCAGACTGACACACACACACTGAATCCAACCAATAGTTTTGTGAGAAAGCCCCCCCCCATTTACACACACCCACCATCCTTCACCTTCACCACTCTTTAAATCTGTCTCTAAATCAGTCTATCTCTCTTTCTAAATGTGTCAGATGAGTCGTGTGTAAAAGTTAGAACACCCCCACATGAATTACTGCTTCAAATGTCTAAAATTAGAATCAGGTGCAGCACATCAGCCGCAGATGTTTAGAACATCATTAGAGGGGATTTTGGAGGAGCCTGTCTTACATAAACCTATATACACACATAGTTGTTTTGCTCTTGGTTGGTAAAGTGAGTGTTTTCTCAAATCAAAAGAGCTTTCTGAGGCCTTCAGATGCAGAAGGTTGTAGATGCAGATGAGTCTGGGTAAAGATCTCAGAACAATCTCAGAAATCAGTCGCTCCACTGTCTGCTAAATAATTTAAAGTTCAACAACTGCCATCATGGCCATCACAGGATGTCAAAATGTCCTCACAGGATCTACAGGTAGCATCTACCATCAGAAAGAAACCACACATTTGACTTTAATGGGAGGTGTGCAAGGAGGAAACCCTTGCTGTCAAAAAAAAAAAAAAAAAAAAAAAAAAAAAAAAATATATATATATATATATATATATATATATATATATATATATATATATATATATATATATGAGCAAGACTAAAGTTTTCCAGAGAAGACCAGGACCAGGACTAGGACACCTGGAATAATGTGCTTTGGACAGACGAATCCAAAGTTATTTGGACACAGTAACAGAGAACAGCAAACTAGACACAGTATTTTAGCACAACTGTGAAGCATGAAGGTGGAAAGGTCATGGTTTGGGGCTTGTTTTTTTTTTTGCAGTAGGGCCTGGAGAGCTCTCCAACATAGAATCCACTAGGAGTTCTAGGAGTAAATGTGAAACCATCGGTCTAAAAACACACCGCTGAAAGAATTTTGCATGGAGGAGTGGGAAACACTTTCTTCCAGTAAATGTCTAACTGAGGTTATTTTAGTCTAAAGGGAAATATCAGCTATTAGGCCATAAGGTTTCCTAACCTTTTCCTTTACAAATGAGTTTAAATTCTTCAGTTGTATTGGTTTAGATATATATCTGTTTATTGATATTGCTAAAATGTCTTGTTAGAAAGAGCTGAAAAGTGAAGGAGTGAGAGGTAGAGCAAAGTCTGCCTTAGTGAGTCAGTCAGTCAAGAGTGTAACTAAACACTTCACCTGCGTGGTTTCTACCGTGATTTCCTGAAAGTTAATCAGCCAGCACCATGAGTCACTCCTTTAAAAAGGAAAATAACCAGTGTGTTCACACTCAAAGCCAATAAAAATCACTTCAGATCCAAAGAACCCAAGCAGGATCCGCATTTCTAATGAGGCAGAGGTGTGGAACTTACATGGAACTGCTGTAGAATGAAAACATAATTGGCTTATATTTCATAAGTAGAAAACTTCTACTTCTACTTAAACCTTCTGCCACTTAGATATAAATAAAGTCATTCGGAGCTGTTTGATGTGCAACGTGCTGTTCTAGAGCATGTTCACAGCGGTGCAGATGGGAAGCAGACATCCGAAGAGTTTTTAATGACTCTGAAAGCTCAAGGAATGGTTAGAAATATGCTGCCTAATGGCTCTATTTATGTTGTAGATGGTCTGACCTCTGGTTCCACTCACCACCAATCAGAGTTGGTAAATTTCTTTCAATGGACCATTTCACATAAAACCAGTGGGAATGACTGTTTAAGATCTTGACTTACAACAACTGAGCAAACAGAGAGAAAATAACACTGCTGTGAATATAAAAAGGCTGTGTAATAGATGTAACTATTTTTATTTACTGAACTAAAAGGATAGGCAAGATATTTCTTAATGGGATGAACTCATCCTGGTGCGACTCAGACAATAAAGGACTGTGACTGACTGCAGTAAGCCTTCAGTGTCTAGACGGTGTTCTGATACCGAGAGAAGAACATTGTCTTTCTGTCTGATCGAGATAGAGTCTGCACTCTTTGGTGCAGAACCAAAAAGAGAAAACAGAAAAGAAACTGATTCTCATTTTCACTAAAGATTCCATACCCAAGAATAATGACGATGTATTTGATAACTTTGAGTGCGAAGAGTGTGAAGAGGGAATTAAAGAAAAAAGATTGAGCTTGTGAAAGAGTGTAAAGAGAGAGAGAGAGAGAGAGAGAGAGAGAGACAGAGAGGGTGGTATGTGCTGTCTTTCTGTACTGTGATGTAAGTCAGACCGCTGTTTGAGTTTGTTTAAACACTTGTATTGAATTAGCTGTGTTCAGACTATTCTTTCTTCCTCACCTGACAGCACGTACCGCATTTCACATGTAATCAGGGGAACAACTAGCCCCAATTTACTGTGGCACATGGCCCAGTAAGATGCTGCAGTGCCCCACTATAATCAGCAGCCTGGACAAATAATCTAACCACAAAGGCCATAAAGGAGGGGTGTCAAACATATAGATAAGAGACAGGGACACGGCAGTTAAGCACAGTGACAGAACCAATCAAAATCTTAATTTCTTCATCTGTCAGTCAGTCGGAGAAGGAGTAAAACAGGTACAGAAAGCGGAAGGACTGGGCCTTTATAAAGTATCTTTGCAAACAAAGAGACTGTGTCTATCCAAAGCAAACAAGAGAGCTTTTAATTGGGACTGGTTTGACACCTTTTACTAGTTAGAATATTTGGGACCTACAATCTAAATAAATGCCTCCTGCATGTAATCATATGTAACTGATATTTGCGTCATGAACTGAGAAACACGGACAGTCTGGATTTGCCACGACACAGCACATTTGCCCGTGCTGAATCAACACTCACTGTGCTAAATGCAGTGAGTGCTGTATATGCATTACACAGTCAGATGCGGATGATTGGGCACCACTGGCCAAAATTCTGTTGTTTAATGAAGGTAGTATGGTGTTAGGATTGGTGAGGATCATTAAGGGACCACTTTAGTCTTAATTTTAAAAAATGAAAAAAAAAAAAATGTCCTGTGCTGGTAAGACAAACCCCCCACCCCAATATGACAAAAAGCCTGCATGAAAGTTTAGCTGAGTCAAGAGTGAAACCTAATCTTCATAAAAAGAGTCACAAAAAGGTCATCTTACCTGCAACCTCATCACTAAACTCAACATTGGAAGTATGATGCAAAACATCTAGAGAACTAGAGAGTCAACTGAGGAAAAAATGAATTAATTGAATCCGACATTCAGAACCTCCAACCGACGTAATCTTGTCCATGACGATATTTTCAATTCTGTTAAAAACAAGATACTGCAAATCTGGTCACCTTGGAGGAGAACTGGAACACAGAGTCATCTGAGCAACTTTAGCAGCTTATAAAAATTGTTCATTAATCGTAATCAAGGTGAATTTTTTTGTGAGACTGATTTGAGGTCAGCACTTTAGAGAAGCCAAGAGAAGACTTTTGAAAACAAGTGCTGTGGGTTGGTGAGGCCTAAAAACAATGTTTTGGCAACTTTTAGCAAAGATATATTTGGAGGTAAATGGGACTGCATTCCATGATAAGAACACCTTGACAACTGTGAAGCCTGGGGTGGATCTATCGTGTCTTGGGGTTGTGTTGCTTCCAGTGGCACTGGCAATATTTATCAATGGCAGACATTAATCAAGCTGTGCTGCAAGACAACCAATGCATATCTCTGAACTAGTCGACTTCGGTAAAGAAGAGATGGAGAAATTCTAACTACAAGAACTGAAAGACTTTAGCTGCTATTAAAAGCATTTATATGCAATGATTTCTGCCAAAGGTAGCACTACTAAGTTCTGACTCTGATTGGGTGTTCTATAATTAACTACAGAGGCTGTGTTTAATACAAAATAAAAAAAAAAATGCTTTTGCATTTGACTCTATATGTGCACAGTGTACAAAATATTCCATTGTTTACATTTAGTACATAGCAGTGCATATTCAACGGGTATGCGGCCTACTGCCACAGGCCACAACAATTCGATCCGCACACATTGGGTTATAACCATCCATCCATCACTGTGATATATTCAGCCATTAGGATATGACACGGAGAAGAAAAAAGACACATCAGTGAAACAGACAGAGACACAGGCTGCGAAAGAAAGACTATGGAAAGATGAATTGAGAGAGAGAGAGAGAGAGAGAGAGAGAGAGAGAGAGAGAGGAGGAAATACTGAAGAAGTAAGGAAGTAAGAGAGAGAGAGAATATTGGTGTGTGTGTTTGTGTGTGTGTGTGGGGGGTGGCCCTATGTGGCTGGTTTTCAGACTCACTGGACCGTTTCAGCGACGGCAGGTAGAACACTACAGCTCTGTATCCAACAGCAAATGAAGATGAATGAACTTAATCTAACCCTGCCACAACAGCTACAGAACATGGCCCACCCCCCACCCCCCACACACAGACAAACACACATACATACACACACACACACACTGAACAGTCACACTCGCCATTCCCTGAATGCATAAAATAGTTATGCAGATGGTTTTCACGCTCCAACTCCATCTTATACCGACAAAAAAAATGGAAATGACGTCAAATTTCCCCTCAAATATAATGGCTTGGGTGAAAAGTGATTCAGGCGAGCAGTCTGCACAGTGTTACGTGGTGGAACATAAGCTTTTATTACTTGTTACAGTCTAAACACAATCCAAGACTTCAAAAACGATGCTCCAGACACCAGACGGCCCTTCACTGATGGACTATGTAGGGTTATCGGAAATTCGATTTTTCATCTGATCATTTCTTAACCCTTGTATAGTCTTAACATTCTTCTCCTCATGTCCCAAAGGTCAAAAATGACCTGAAGACAGTCTATGCACTCAGATCACACACAACCTTAGAGAAGCCAGTTGACTTTTGCTGTGGACAGATGAAGTGCAAATACAATGTTTTGGCAACTTTTAGCAAAGCTACATTCCTTGAAAAGAACACCTTGTGAAGCATGGGAGTGGATCTAGCGTGTCATGGGATTGTGTCGCTCTCTCAGTGGATGGATTCCACAAAATACCTGCAAACCCTGGATGCAAACGTCAAAGGCTGCTGAAGCTGAGAGCAGTATGGCTTCCGCAGCAGGATAATGAACAAAAAGTATCTATGCACCCAGATCTGGCGTAGTGGTGTCGTAGCGCTGTCACAGAAGTATGAACAAAACTTTTCTCACTTTTCTGATGTTGGGATTACTCTTGTAAAGGCATTCAATTCAAATAGGATTTTCTCTGCTGTTAAATATAGTGGTGGGTCATTTTATGACCTTAAAACAAGACAAAGGTTAAGGACATCTGCCCTAGCTCACCCTGACGCAATCTCAGGTCATTGCTGAAAGACATCCTCTACTGAGAATTGCAGAAACATAAGTCTTAACCCTGAGAGTTGATGGAATATTACAGCATGTTTCTATGTGATCTGTATCTGCCATATGTGTAGTATGTGGTCGATTATCATGGAAAACTATTTCCCTGCACTTTAAAAGGTACAAAAACTCATGTTTACTCTAAACACAGCTTGTAGCTGATGTGTACACACAGTCTTCTTACTAGCTTCTACTGTAAATGTTTTGAGTCACCACATTATCAGTTATTTGCATCACAATGAGTGCTTTGTGATTTACTGTCCACTGCAGATGAATTGTTTCTAGAAGAATGCTCATGTGAAGACTGTCTATAACTGCTACAGGAGTATTAGAAAAGTTAAGTTTTGAAAGAACATCTGGTCTCGACACAGGGAGGCCTTCAAAACTGAATATCCAAAAAAGAGCTACAAAGCCTACACAACTTAGATAAATACACTGTTAAAAGTATAAGATCCTTGAGGGATGTTTGGAGGTTCTTCAGTTTGATACTGTGGAGGAATATACTGTATATATATATATATATATATATATATATATATATATATATATATATATATATATATATATATTACATTGTATGCACTTTGTGTGCTTGGTGCTTTGTTTTGCCTCTAGGCGTACATTCTAAAGTATCTCGACACCCTTTCTAATTAGTAAATTCAGCTCCTTTAGGGGATACCTTCTGCTGACAGAGTATGTAATCTCTATAGGAAATACACAGGCAATACAATGGGACTTTCTAGAGAAGCCACACATTAACCTAAGGTCACCATGCCCAATGGCAATGATCAGCTATTGTGGTATAAAGCCATTTTGGGCTGTGAAGCAGTGGAACTGCACCTTCAGGAGTGATTTAGCTCCATCCAATAGTTTTGGGTTGGGCAGGAATGGTGTTTGTGATCTAATCATCAGAACTAAATCAACTCGAAGTATGCAAAACTACTTATGATCTTGCTGCTGAATGCAATCAAATCCTCACACCAATGTTCAAACATCTAGTGTAAAGCATTGCCACGTTTCCAGTGGAGCAGGAGCTGTTTTCTGGATCCAGGTCCGCTTGCTCCACACGTTTCGGTACATTTGGTCAAGTGTGAAAGTGTTTTTTTAAACCCAGAATGGGTTCAGAGAATTGATATCTGGTACCCCTGAAATCAGTGGTCTGGGGTTCACTTCAAGTTGTTCTGGTGGTTCGGCCTGCTCTGCGTGTGCTGTGCTATTCGCTCCCAGTACCAAAAAAAACCCCCAAAACCTTCTCCTATGAGAACAGCTCCTTGTCTTTAGAGGTTCCTGCATGGTGAAATGGCATGACTCCAGAAAGCGTGCACCAGTGTGAAAACGCCCATAGTCTACATCCCTGCCTGGGAATTTGACCCACAGTGTATTAAAGAGCTAAACAGACATAAATAATAGACAAAGAAATTCATCTCCAAGCAAAGTGATACTTCAACAAGCAATGGATGAGCATGAAGTATGGAAAGCTGAGAATAAACCTTCTAAATAAATCCCCTCTGGATCTGTCTGCCCTACTGAAGAAAGTACCACCTGACACACACATCCTGCCTTTGCCTTTTTCTTCCTCCAATCTCTCCCCAGTTGACTTAGTGAGCAGTGTGTGATGGGTGTCTGGGTGGCTCCAGCACAGGTGGAATTGCTCTTGTTATGGTATGACTTCTCTCTCTCTCTCTCTCTCGCTCTCTCTCTCTCTCTCTCTTTCTCTCCTACACAAACACACATACACATACCTACCCGTCAGCCTCAGCTGTCCATCAAATCCTCCGTGCACTGCCATGGAAGCAACACAGACGGCTGATTGGTGCAAAGACTCACCACAGGTGTCAGGACTGTTGGCTTTTTTATTGTCAGCAGCTGGAAGCATTAATAAAATATGAAATATGAATAAAAATGCTGGCTGGTGTAACAGCTGTCTGGAAGAGGCTGAGTGTGTGCAAGAACATGCATATATGTAGGTCTATGCACACCATACACACACACACACACATGCACACGCCACCACCACATCCACCTCCACTACGAAAGCATTAACAGAGACTTACACAACAGCCTCTGTACCGAGGGACAGTTGGAACACAGAGGATTTGCTCCGCAGGATCAACATGTGGCACACTGTGCTACATCTCCACAGCTGCTTTATGGACACGGTAACAACCACTGTGAGCTCGTATTTACAAATGGAGCTTGCATATTCAAATGTGTGATAATCATATACAAAAAAATGGGGCGTCTTTTCAGTAATCGAGTAAGGGTATAGGTCTCAGCCTGGGGTATGTCTTATTGCAGTGTTTGTGTGTCATTGTGCCACTGCTTAGTTTGTGTGTCAAAGTTGAAGACTGGACAGAGCAAACCCTGTGTGTTTGAGGCCCAAAGCTTATACTGTATGGACAGATGCTCACAGATTAGGAATCTAGCAGGAAAGCTTAGGTTTAGCCTATAGGGATTCATGGTCAGCACTTGGGAAAGCAATGTCATTCTGCAGTCTGCATTCTGAAATATGTACATTGATTTTAAATATCCATGATTCCTTCTCTTTCACTGCCGGAAAACATTTTAGGATGCCTTGGAAAATAAAGTATGTATTTCCTATATACAGTCTCATATGTTCTAAAGATTTTCACATACAGTAACATACAAATGGGTTGGGCAGAATGTTTGTTTTTGTGAATAGTAGAAGATGAACTTCTACCAAAAGTCATTAAGGAGCTCTATGTCAAAGCCCAAGTCCTAAGCTCTTAGATAACTTTAATCAAGGCCTCAGACCTTATTTCACTTGTCAGAGGTATATCTTGTTCACAATCATGGGTAGGAAAGTCCAGGCTCAGAGCTTTAAAAAACTCCTCAGTCCTTGTCCTAACAATTAATAGAAATAGGCTCCTCTAAGCAGCTGCTGATCTCTCTGAACAATAATGTAATTCATCCCCTCAAACCAGCAGAATGAATTAAGATCAGCTTTCAGGTAGCTGTGTCCTTGGTTTGTATAGGAGAAAATACTACTCATATTTCCTGGGTCCTCACCAAAAAAATCATGTTGTAAAAGTAACATTTAAACAAAGGTATGCTTGGAGAAAAATGGTGCAGAATTGCATTAAAAGAACACATTTCCAACTGTTCAGCAACAGGGTGGATTGTTTGCACTTCAGGGTTGTGTTGCAGCCAGTGGTACGTTACATGATTAATAGCTTAGTGCACTACAGAGTTCTGCATTTGAAGGGTTAGCGTGCAAGTAAATAACACATTGAGAGAAGTAGAAAATGTATTTCTCTTATGGCCTGTTACCACTGAAGCAAACATATTGCTTCACTCACTCAAAAATGAATGGATGGCTGCATTTTAAAATGATGTTTGTAACGTCTGGGGGATTGAGGCAGAATGCAAATGTGAGTTACATTTTAATATCACCCCAGACAGAGGCCACAGACTCAAGAGGAATGGAAAAACTGGAGGAACCCAAAAGAAACAACAAAAGCAAGAAAACCAAAATGACAGAAACCAAACTAATGCTAACACAGCGCAAACATAGAAATCAACTGTGCTAGACCAGGAACAAGGCAAACACAGGAATATAGGAGCACAAGACACAAACAGGAACACCTGGGGAGGATTACGAGAGGGCAGGGCTACAAAGGAAACACAGGTGGGAACACTAATGATAAGGTGGGGCTAGGGCTGAGATACAAACCAGAGCCATGTGCAGAAGAGCACCAAAACAAAACACAAAGGCAAAACAGACACCTGTTTGGTAGCTGTCTTGTGCATCAACCTGGTCTGAATAAAGCTAGGGGAGGCTGCAAAAGTAACTTTAAACATCCAAAAAAAAAAGTTATAAGATACAAGAGACAGGACCAGAATGCCTTTTCAGATTTCCATGGAAATTCAAAATACTTTATTGCAAAAACAAAAAAACACGAAATAATAGAAAGTGCTCAGAAATGCATCAAATTGCAGGCAAAGAGACAAACAAACAGAGATTACAGAGACTGTAGATACTGATTATAAGTTCATCAGAGTAAAGTCATGGGTCATTAAAAGTGGGCAATGTTCATGTAGACATGTTCCATGTCTAGTATTTTTGTATTTTTATGAGAAACACATCACAGAGGGCTGCCACAATGCAAAGAGCTGAAATTCAGACTGACAGTAGGTAATAACAGCTCCACTCAGAATCCACTTATCCATACACCACTAGAGTGAAAGCTTTCATGCTGTAGCCTTGTGCACATGGATATAACTGATGTAATTAGAGCATGAGTGTACAGCGGGACACCCAAACAGCAACGCTATTAAGGCCTACTAGCCCTTAGGAAACAGTCACATAACTCATGGCTCTCATCTCATGTCATCGTCACAACAGCATTATCGCACATCACATTTGTTGGTCTCAGGGAGGGAACACTGACAAATTCACCTCTTTTCAGATGGTAAAACCATTCTTGTTCTCATCAGCTCCCCTACTGACCCCCACTCCATCATGATTCTCCTCTCCTGCTTCTTGCTCAGGTACAGCAAGTTACTTTACCTCAGGAGAAAGACGATCAATCCAACTTTATTGTCTACGCTTCAGAAGCAAAGGCAGTCTTGAGGGCTTTTTTCTGGTTAAAGGCAAAGTTTCTCGAAGCTCACTGAGGATCTGGTATCAATCATCCTGGCACTTATCGTTTGTTTTTTGTTTTTTTCAGGAACTGAACACGCGCAAAGAGCCAAACGACTGTAGTGAATGGGAAACAGACTGAAATGAGAATTCTGGTGGAGATGAAAGTATCCTGCAGCTCATACACAGCCTCTAGTGTGTATTGGCTTCTCCATGGTGCATTTCTTAGATTACCCTTTTCTTCATTCAGCAGGTTGAAGATGTCATGAAACAGCTTGTTGGTGACCACTGAGACCACTGTCAGGGTCATTAAGCTCCATATCATTCACATCGTACACCATGCAGTAAGGCTACTCAAAGTGAAGTCCAGCACAGACTACATTTAGAGAGTGATTTGCCTTCAAAGCCAGATCTGACGTGCCAGACTTACGCTCACAGGTGCTGGCACATTCGAGTACAATGGGCAGATACAGCTGAATGAGTTACATTCAATGTTGTTGTGTAAGGAGCAAAGAGAGCAAGAAGGGAAGGGGAGGGTAGGTGACTTTCCTTAAATTAGGTTTCGCCTGTCTGATTTCCATAGCCTGCGAGATCATAATCCTCCAGCTTTGAGATTCACATCTGACTGCCAAAGAGAGAGAAAGAAAGAGAGAAAGAGAAAGAGAGAGAGAGAGAGAGAGAGTCTCCCCAGGCAGAAAGTGAAGGAGAGAGGCTTAGCCGTGACGTGGAGGAGTCGGCTGGATGGAGTGAGGAATTGAGAAGGGGGGATTAGAGGACTGGTGGAAAATGAGACTGTTCCTCTAGAGAGAAAATGTCATGAGTGACGTCTGTGCCTTCACCCTCGCGCGCACACGCACCTCCTATCCTCCACGCTAGCTTCTCTCTTTGTAGTGGCTCTCGTGAGAGCAAAGCAATAGCTATGAACCATTAGGCATATGGAGATCTGCCTCCATATCTGCAATCAACCCACTGCGTGTTCACATTTTCATGTAGAAACCGATGATAATCTAGGACCAGTATGGTGTATAAGCTGTATATGCGCTGCAAGCTACGCCATCCAAACAGCCATTCATCAGACCGGTTGACTGCACACTGTTCGGAGAGAGGGGTTCGTTTCAGAAGTCAAAAAGCAGCAGCAGTAGTCAGCTGACCAGTTGCAGCAGCGTGTCTCAGCTAAGCCACTCACTGACGGCTGTGTGGCGAAATGTTTTTCTGAGAAAAAAGTAAAAGCTGCTAGCAGCTCATAGGGGAACTACTTTCAATCATCCTCCCTCAGTCTCTCTTTCTGTCGCATACACATCCACCAACCCACCCATCCACACACACACACACACAAGCTGGGACTGCTCAGGTGTGTCTTTCCTGACAGCGCTCTACTGGTTACTTGCTGCCGGATGCCTGCCAGTGTCCCACAGAGAACCAGCCCCTCCAGCACAAGCATAGAGCAAGTGAGAGAGAAAAAGACAGACAGAGAGAGAGAGACAAGTACTAGAAACTTTAAGTAACTTTACCACACTTCTTCAGAAAGTTTTGAAAAAGACACAGATCTATGACAGCAAACACCTATGGCAAGCATAGCAGCCTAATATGGAAGCTACAGCAGCGTTGTGTCAACTGTATAGCAGCAAGAGCCGCTAGCACCTACAGTATGGAAGCAGCAGCAGCCTAATGCCTCATTTATGTCCGCTATGGTAGCTAACACCTCCTGTATAGAAGCAGATGTCACCTACTGTATGGCAACTAAAACAGCTAAAGCCTTGCCTATGGACTCTATAGTGGTTAGCACTTTGGCAATCAGGAGAACTAACGCCTACTGTATGGTAGCTAAAGCACATATGTGTCAACCTTTACAGACAGTAAAGCTTATATTCTCAACTTCTGGTATAGTTTTGCACCAAACTTGTAACTCTTGAAATATTTTACAAGTATTCCAAATGGTTTTCCATGGGTGGAAAACACATACAGCGCAGCTTGTCTTTTTACATGCTATTTAGCATTGTTATATTTAGTCACACTGCCAGGGGCTACAATGAGAAACAGGATTTACCAGGAATGAAATAATCACGTCCCATTATTGTTTGAAAGCAGACTGGACAGCTAGCTACACTAGGTCTACTGCTTGAGGAGAACAAGAAGGGTGCAACTGTAATTTATGCTAAGTTTCGACCGCATGATTTTAGTCTTGATTTTCCTCACAGATATTTTTTGGCCCCAGTCAGAAGCAAATCGGCATCCAACAGCTTGATCGCTATTTCTGACATGATACAAGAGTCTCCCATTGTCTCAGAGGTCTGAAAGATGTTCAAGATCTTGTCACTTGCGACCACCTGACTGGTCAGTAATAACCAATTACAAGACAACAGAGTTAGACCATTCTCAATCTGTGTTCCTGCCTGTACTTGTGTTCTTGTGGACTTCTGAAACATTATCAATCACAGTCCAAGTACTGTTCCATTTAAAAACTGTAGCCAAGTACAGTCCAAATGACATGATGTGGTCTTGGTCCATCTGTGTTATCGAGGATGCATTGGTAACTGACTTGTGTAGACTTGGGATAGACAAATATCCCAGAACACATTTTGCACCCATCTATGTAGTGGCCGAAGAGAAAACTGACAGCTGCACGTTATAATTTCCTAAATACTACTGTTGTTGTGAAGTTATGCAATTTTTTACATGCAAATTTGGTTGTTAAGACTTTAAATATATGGTTGACATGAAGATAGTGTCTACATGTATCTTTTTAGGGATCTAAATACAGTCCTGATAACAGTAATGCATGAACTAGGTAAGGACCTATTGGCCAATTACCACCATCTCCTTAATTAATGCAGATATAAAGAATTCTTTTTAGGCTCTTACTGTGCATCTTGAGAAAGTTGAGGGAAAATGAATACATCCTGATTAAACAGGGCTTATGAAGAGTCAGTTGGATGCTGACAGTATCAGACAGTTACTCCATGTTATGAGGACGACGGGACGGGCTAATTTCCCAGCTGGTCTCTTTTTTTTGCAACACCTTATAAGAATTAATTAAAAGGATCCAGTTAATATATAGGAATCTATTTGCCTCCAGTTTAAACAGGAGGAATTCTGTCAGATATTTGTAATACCTCTTGTGGATCTAGACAGGGATGTCCCTTATCACCTTTGCTTTTTAATCTCTCATTGGATCTGCTCATCAGTATATATAAAAAATCAATAATAACAAAACAAAAGACCATTAAGATAGTGGCACATTCATTTATTTGTCAAATTTTAGATAAATGAGTAGATTTGGATATTTGTTTTAAGATCATTTGAAATAACAAACGTTGACAGGTTAAATGGTCAATCCTACAGATATCTAAGTTTGTGGTTGGGCATTCCCAAATTTTAGGTTGCACTTTGCAACATTTAAGACACGGTTTAAATCCTGAAGGACATCCTTCATGGTTACCTATGGAACAATGTCTGGTTACACCAGTTAGTATCAAAGATTATTTGCACTCTGTTATATCCTATGCACGAAGTTTATTAAAATGAAAAACATTTAAATTAGTCAAACGGTATCTTGGTGTAGATATAAAATGACATAATGACTCTTCATTGTCTTCTATTGTTTTATAGAAATTAACAGATTACACCAGGTCCATGGGCTCATAAAGACATATTTGTACTGGATGACGAATGATGACGAATCCATATTAAGCTTTCAAGGTTTAATTTCTCAATATACTATCCCAAAGTACTTGTTTCTTCATTATATTAGGTTGAGATCCGCCTTGAAAATCCATAAGGTTTTCTGAGCCGCAGGGCTATGGATATCATCCAACTGTAGAACGGATTCAGAAAATGATCTATATTAAATCTATATTAATACTTTCACATTCAAAAACAAAGATAACATGACAGGAAAAATTGGGAAGTAGATCTTTGTCACAGAGCCGTATAGTTAGATTGGGAGGTCATATGGAAAGGCATTGCTGATTCCTCGAATAAATCACCCAAACTTTCAGTTCGTACATTTTAAAATGTGTTATTGAATGTGTATAGCTCCACAGAAAAGGTATCTGATGGGACCAGCCTCCCATCCCTACCATGCATTCTGTAAAACAACACTTTAGGCACTTTTATTAGTACATTCTGGAAATGTTCAGAGGTGCTACCGTTTTTGAAAAAGGTAGCTAGAATTCCTTCTTCAGTCACTTCCTGAACTTCCCAGCAAGCCTGTCTTTTACTTGCCGGTTATCCTTTTCCTTTTGCAAAAGTCCTGACGGCTGCATGAAAACTGATTGTTCAGCACTGACTCCCACCTCATTCTCTCTCTTTTACACACTAATTGCACTCCTTTTCGGATATTCTTCATTTAGAATTCATCTTCAGTCAGTGTTAA
>NC_132878.1:51586084-51671084 GCF_030463535.1 Salminus brasiliensis | reverse complement strand
AAATAGTGAAGCACTTAAGATACGATAAGAGCGTCTGCTAAATGCCGTAACTGTAAATGTAAATATAAATATGCTGCTCTCCATTGTTGCTGAGGCACAACTGTGATGACGCTTGTCTCAGAAAACTGATTACAAGAGTAACAATAGTACCATATTCTCTCCAAGGCTCGAAAGGCTTTGTCATTTGGGCTGGATGTATGTAATTTGTTTTGAAATTGGACCATTTTACAGGTAATGCAGAGCCATCAGTGTTCAAGGTTCGCAGTATGTGACTTCCATGTACTGAACTCTCATTGTTTTCCATTCTATAGGTCTCTATAGAAATCTCGGATAGACTTCCTATCCGCACTGTTATCCATTGGCATCATTTACTGGATTATATTGTCAGACAAATGCCATGAACATGCAAAAGCTTTCACAATTTAAAAAAAACCCCAAAAAACAGGTAAGTAGGTAAGTTTACCATTTATGTAAAAGTAAGTACATAAGTTTATATAAATGGTAAAACACTATGAGGACACTAAGCATTATATTTATATTCATATAACTGTAAACCTAGGCCTTTCATACTTTTAGAATTAACATCCCTTTCATTGACCCTAAAATAGAACCTTGTAGGACAATCCATAGTGGTTTCTGCACTGGTATTAATAACACAGTAATAAACCTATGGCTATCCAGGTTCATTGGGCTTCTGGGACTGGATGTATTGCGCTAAACAATCTTAGTTATTATTAATATTTATAATTATGTATAGCACAGGTCAGGGAGTACACAGTGTGTGTTTGATGGTTCCAAGCTACATGAATTCAGCCTCTCTCAAGACCACATCTATTACCAGCCGGCATCTTTGTTCTCGGCCACAACGACACGTCCGTTTTTGGGGGGCTGTTTTTAGAGGAAGGGTGCTAGAGATGGAAAGTGAGATAATAAAGAGATTAAAAACGCTGTGTGTGTGTGGATCTGTAGGCCAAATCTCAACTCTCGGGCCATGCAGTACATCACGCTTCCCCAGGCAGCCCAACTGACAGTTATGAGAAAATCAATTTAACTTAATGCTACGCATGACAGCAGCATCTGGCCACGTGAAACGGGAGACAGCACCAAGGGCCAGCTGCAAGGGCACACATGCCTTTCATCTCTCTCTCTCTCTCTCTCTCTCTCTCTCTTTCTCTCTCTATGCCTCTGTGTGAGTTAGTGAGAGAACAAAATGCAGAGAATGTGTGTGAGAGCTTGCGTGTGGGACCCTGACCATTCAATATGTATATGTATCCTTTTGCAAGCTGCCAGTGTGACGATGCAAAATATCTCTCCTCCAGCAACCTCAGGCCTCCCTGTTGTGAGTTAGCCTTTATTGTTGTCATAATTATTTAGATTTTGCTGCATTTTGCAAGTTATATTGCATAATTATTCATATATAAGACATAGTTACTTATGACATAATTACATTGTTGTCATTAAACAGCTATTAACATAATTAATGACAGTTACATTAGAATTTGATCCTTTATTGACTGGTTCTAAGTCCACACTTTTGATCTTTTTCCATATTCTGACTGGAGTGAATTTCCTACAATCTCAAATGGACATACCCTATATTCCACCTTCTCTATTTTCCAGACCCTCTAAATCCCCTCCCCTCATCCCTTCACTTGCATGATAACCAATATCGCCCCCACCACCACCCCATCTCCTTCTTCAATTGGTTTAACTACGAACTACGGGGGGGGGGGGGCACCTAGAACTCCAGCCCAAATGTCCTTGCCTACTCATCCCAGCGCATTCCAAGATGTGGTCTGCATTCGCAAAGTAATGCATTCTACTTGTATGCCATTGTAATCCAATCAGCCTGTGAGATCTTATTTTTCTGGTTGATTGCATTTGTCTTCTCCTGCTGATGCTCTCCCAGTGCAGAGAGCATGGTAACCAGTTTCACTCTTCAAAAGCAGCCATTGGTCAAGTGCTTAACATGGACACAAGACGAAGAGTGGCCAAAAATTAGTGGTCAAAAAAGGTGAGGTGAGATCTGTCCTGGACATTCCTGTTACGGTGTAGTGTGGGGTTTGTACTCAAGTGCAGTTAAAGTTTGTTTTATTATGATCAAATGAAGGGGCCCCACACACAAACGGACGCAGGCGGGACACATGGAAGGTGGGATGCACCTTCATATTTGCAGTTGCAGCCGGAAGCAGACCGGGTTCACTCGCCGAAGTATCTTAAAGGGGCCCACGTACCTAGGGGACAGTTTGTGCGAGACACCTCGCAGCGGAAGGTCTCGGGTGGACAGCAACACCCTTTGATTCACACAGAAAGACGAAGCACAACGCCTCTTGCGATCCGCAATCCGCTTTCTGGCCCTCGAGGTTGCCAGTAGGGTGGCCCGAGCCTTCTGCCAGGTCCTACGACATAGACGGACAAGCTGCACAGCAGAGGGAACCCCCACCTCCATCAGGCCTGCCCATCATAGCGCCCATCAGGCCTGCCGAGGGTTCAGTCGTTTGGCCAGCTGTATGTAAGCCAAATTTTTGTGGTCTGTCCAAACAATAAATGGGTGTTTGGCCCCCTCAAGCCAGTGCCTCCATTCCTCCAGAGCCAACTTCACCGCAAGGAGCTCCTTGTCCCCAATGGGATAGTTGTGTTCCGCCGGCGTTAGCCTGTGGGAGTAGAACGCACAGGGATGGAGCTTTTTACCTGGCCCCAGGCGTTGGGACAGGACCGCACCTACACCTACATCTGAGGCGTCTACCTCGGCGACAAATGGTTCATTGGGGTCCGGTAGCTGTAAAACCGGGGGTGAGGTCAACCTCACTTTAATCTCTTCAAAGGACAACGAAAGGGGCCTGGGGTCTTTCGAGTCAGGGCAGTGAGGGGAGCCGCCACCGTACTGAAGTTCTGCACAAAACGGCTAAAGAAGTTAGTGAACCCCAGAAAGGACTGGACTTGCCTGAGAGAAGAAGGACGAGGCCAGTCCTTGATGGCCTGAATCTTAGTTGGACCCATTTGAAGGGTGCCTTTGGAGATTATGGACCTCAGGAACGACACCGTCTCTGTGTGGAACACAGACTTCTCCAACTTGATGAAGAGACGGTTCTCCAAGAGTAGTTGGAGGACTCGCCTGACATGTCCCACATGTTCCTCCAGGGACTGGCTGTATATTAATATGTCATCGAGGTAGACATACACGAAGCGGTCCAATGCCTCCCGTAACACGTCATTGATAAGACGGTGGAAAACCGCTGGGGCATTCATAAGGCCGAAAGGCATGATGCGATACTCATAACGCCCTGTAGGGGTGATGAAAGCGGTTTTCCACTCATCCCCCTGTCGTATGCGGACCAGGTTGTAGGCACTGCGTAGCTCCAGTTTGGTAAAGACTGATGCCTGCTGCAGTGCCTCAAAGGCAGTCGACATGAGGGGGAGGGGATAGCGGTCTTTCACAGTGATCAGGTACAATTCCACCTGCTCAGTGTGCGCCCCAATCCGCAATGTTATCGGTTGGGTGCGATGGGTCACAGGACCAGATCCCACAATCCTCCCATCTATGGCATGGGTCCACGGGAAGGCCGAGACTAGCAGCCAGTGAGCTGTCCACAAAATTGCCTGCAGCCCCAGAATCCACAAAGGCTGTCAGCGATTTATGTTGGGAGGTCCATGCTAGAGTAACCGGGAGGTGAAGTCCTGAGATGGGGGATACCACATGGTCTAAGGCCGAGTCCCCCGCTCGGGTTAGACCCTCTCGTTTCCCGACTTACGAAATACTGTCTTAGACCTGTCCCCTGGGACACGTCGGGGTGGTAGATGGTCAGGTAACTGGGCACCTCCCAGTTGCATGGGCTCAGGAGCCTCCCATGGTGGGGGTTCCAAAGTGGGATTGACTGGCTGCTGGTGCCAAAAACCTGTAGCACGAGGGTTACGTGCTCTTTCTCTGGCCCTCTGACGTATGCGGTTGTCCAGGCGGATGCACACGTCATAGAGATTGGCCTCAAGGCCTCTTCACCTCAAGCACTCTCCGCTGCCAGAGTGCAAAAGTCTATAGCATATTCTGCTACAGAGCGTGCACCCTGGGTCTAGCAGCCGTGGGCCAGCGTCTCTGCCCTCTAATGGCTGGTAAAACGTCTGACGTAATGACTCAGTGAACGCCTGAGTAGTGAGGCAGTCCGGAGAGTTCTGCTCCCATAGGGCCGTAGCCCACGCTAGAGCTCGGTCCGTGAGCAGTGACACCATGTAGGCCACCTTGTAGCGCTCTGTGGGGAACCGGGAAGGTTGCTGCTTGAATGCGAGACTGCATTGCAGCAGGAATCCTCTGCATTTGTCTGATTCCCCAGTGTAACACTCAGGTGTAACCAAGTGGGCCTCATGTCCAAACCGTGGCTACCTCAGGAGGAGGGAGTGGGACCGGCTGTGCGGCAGTCTCAGGGAGGGCCTGTGTGGCCTCAGCCTGAACTGTAACCAGCTGGTTAAACCGCTCTGTGATCACCAATAGCAGCTGCTCATGGCGGCTGATGGCCGTGCCTTGATTTTGTAAAGCTTCCTTAATTAGTGCCAGCTCTGCTGAGTCCATTGTTGGTCGCACACTTCTGTTACAGTGTGTTGTGGGGTTTGGACTCAGTTAAAGTTTTATTATGATCAAATGAAACTACCCCTTGTGGTGTGTGCTTGGTGACTGTTGGGCCAACCCTGGTAATGGGAGCCCAGTGCATTTCCACTGTACCACCACAGCTGTGAGGGGTGGCAGTATAAACACTGATCTTAAGCAACACAGAAAACGGCGGGAAAACAAACAAAGGAAAAACCACAAGTGATGTTTACTCAAACTAAAGACAGCAACTCAAATACTTTTCTCTTTTCTGTTCACAATTTAAACTTTTCACTTTTCTGTTTACAACTTAAACTTTTCTCTTTTCTGTTCACAACTTTCCACTTTTCTCTTCTCTCTTTTCTGTTCACAACTTTTCACTTTTCACTTTTCTCTTTTCTGTTTGCAACTTAAACCCACTGTTACCGTTCGCCCCTCTACAAAGGTGTAACGGGGAAGTGTGTTTGGCTGGGTGTATTTATACCGTGCCACACAGGTGGATCTGGTCAGCGTTGATTACCGCTGGGAATTCTGGGGCTTGGAGTTCTTTGCTCCAACCCCACCAGCTTTCCTACTTTGCTGGCCGGGCCCCCTGCTAGCGGCTGGCGGTACATGCTGCCTGCTCACAATTCCAGATGGGTCTGGGTATAAATTGTAAAATTATACACTGTAACATTTGTGAAGTCCTTCCTCTTCTCAGACTGCTGACCATGTAGGTCCGTGGTGTCGACAGGATTTGAACATCTAATCACCTGTCTCTTGACAAGCAGACGGTTAGATGGTTGCACCCCCCAGTCAAATACATAGACTGTATTTAAGTCTGTTGTACATACACGGGATACATCCTACATCCCACACCTTGCTAGTAACTAATTTAAGTTAGGTGAACATTTGTGGCCATTTTCCAGATCTTTGAGTTGAGGCAATATTTAATAATTCAGTGGCAAATGGACAGTGATTGGCCAGTGTAAGCCTAAAAATGTAAGCGTTTCTCCCATATCCAAGTCCAGTAACTGGACTGTAACCTTTCCCATTGGCTCCTGGCACCATCTTTTTGCAAATAGACTCACAGTCTGTGTGTAGTTGTTCCCCTCAGGGTACATTATCCTAGCTATGCAGTTATATTCTGTGCTGCTAAGTATGATCTGTAATGAGTACTGCAGTGTTTACTCTTTACCATTAATACAAGGTATATACAACTTTAGTGAAGATTGTGGGTTAAGGTGACTCAAAAGATTCAACTGAAGTATTAAGACTTAATTTTATTCTAGTCTAACGTATTTGAGTTGTAATAAAGGCTAAAGTTTAATGTTTTAGGCACAAATTTAAGTAATTTTCAGCTACATCTCTGTTAATTACTCTGTAGTTTCGAGGCTCAACTCAGAATGTAATACTGAGTTAGGAGAACTTGTGACTAAAGTAAGTTGAGTTAACTCAAACAAATGCTGTGTATTATTTGTTGTAAGCTACATTTGCATGATTAGATTGGGCTATTTCTTTCACACACTGCATTAGTTTTTTTCTCACTTGTTTTTGGTGAATAGCTGTGAATCAGAGTAACAGTCTCAGAGTAAACTGGCTTTTTTCCCTCGATGTGCAACTGTTGCGGGTTGTTGCAATATGCTAAAAAGCACGCCACTTAGGCCGTCGATCATCTGCACTGAATGCTGCGCTGTGAGATATTTCTCACCGCTGACCTTTGCGCTGTTGTGTGTGAGCCTCTCAAACAGAGAGTGAAAGATGCACGGTGCCCAGCATTGGGTGTGCTTCTCGGCCTAGAGAGCAACATCGTAAAACATGCAGGAAACCACATCTCTTAGATCTCACAGTTCTCTTTCTCTCTCTCTCTATTTCTCTTTCTCTCATTTTGCCCCTCCCAGGTCTTTCGCTGCTTTCTGAGTGTGTGTTTGGTGTTTAGACTTGTGCCATGCCTGCCGTCTTCCCTTTGATGTGACAGGAGCGCATGTGAGGCGGCCTTAGACGTTTGAAGCTGAGCGTGCAGTTTGGGCTCTTTCGGCTAATAGCTGCTTTTCGTCTCTGTTCTTTCCCTCCCCTCTCTCTTCCTCTCTCTCTCCCTCTTTCTCTCTCTCTCTCTCTCCCTCTTCATCGCTGCTTTGTAATCTTCTCAGCCACCTGCTGCTTTGGAAGCACTTCAGGGCTTTTGTAGTGACACTGAAGTGGACAGAGGATGCTTGTTTATGAATCTGTCATTATGTTATTATTTATCCGGGCCATGGAAGATCTATTCATTCTTGTGTTTTAAAAGAATTACGCAAATTCTGCAGATTTGTCCAAAATCGAAGGTTTCGGCAAAACATCTGGCTATTTTAAACTGGACTTGTTTTTGTGATTAGATTCTGGCCTCTAGTGCAGATGTGGAATTGTCACGGTTGTTGTCGTGGGAGGATCCTGTAGAGATAATCTTTGATGTATTTGTGCCACAAATTTTAAATTGGACTTCTTCCAGCATGGCTTTGATCTCCAAAGTGCTTCAGGTCTAAGTGTTTTTTTTTTTATTTATGGCAGGTTTTAGCAGAGGTTCAGCACACTCTTTTAGTATTCTGACAGTAAAGATAAAGTAGTCTTCCTTTTTGATACACCCAAGTTCATCTTGTTAAAGCGCAGTGTGAAAAGTGCACACGGTGCAGAACCTCACCTTGTATTGAACCTTGGGTCTGGGCCTGTGTGTGCACACACTGATATTTTGATCAAGTCTTGTCTTGTGGTAAACTGTGAATTCATGCTTACAGACAACAACAAAAAAATAATTTCACAATATTGTCCAGATACACAGATGAGTCAATGCGTTTTGAACATCTGCCCAAATGCTGTTGATCCTCCATGTGCTGCCAAAACAGCTCTGACCTTGGGAGGCATTGACCACAAGACCTCTGAAGGTGTCCTGTGGTATCTGCCAACAAGACTTTAGCAGCAGATCCTTTAAGTCCTCTAAGTTACATGGTGGGGCCTGCATGGAACGAATTTGGAGGCCCGGGCAACACCTTGTTCTCCTGCATGTTCCTCGAATCAGTGTGGCAGGGAGATTTATCCTGCTGAAAGAGGCCACAGTCATCAGGGAATACTGTTGCTATGAAGGGGAGTACCTGGTTCACCGCAAGGTTTAAGTAGGTGGTATGTGTCAAATTGAGGTCCACAAGCACCCCAGGGGCCAGGGTTTCCCAGCAGAACATTGTCCAGAGCATCACACTCCCGCCACTGGCTTGTTTTCTTCCCACGGTGCGCCCTGGTGCCAGCACCTCCCCAGGTAAACGGGTCACACATACCTGGCTGTACACTTGATGTAAAAGGAAACAGGACTCTGGGCCAGGTGACCTTTTTCCACTGCTCCAAGGCGATAATTGCTATGACTGGGTAGTGTTCCATTAATTAAGTTAATCACCAGACAACCTTTGCTTACAGAATATGAATAGTGCATGCAAAAAGAATTTCTTACATGTCTGACATGTTTGTTGTTTGCTTGCTGTATTTTCTTTTTCGGCCTTAATATTATGCCAAAAGGAACTTTATAACACACTAATAACACAGTATTAATATAATATAGTATCAATATTCACATCACAAACAAACCCACCTCCTACTTTTCTTTCAAAACAACCTGAAGCACAAACATGTCAAGAAGAAATTATTTATATATCATTATGTTCTATCATACCCAAAGAGCATGAGGATAGTGGGCCATTGGTGGCAACTCTGGCGGCCCACTGGCTTGTTGCTCGGAATTTTCTGAGCAGTTTGATAGCAATTCACCCCTTAAGCAGCCCATGGCCTGTCGTGGGTAACTTACCAAAGAATAGCCCCACCAGAAGTCCCTGTAGTTACTGAGTAATACACCTTACATCTTTTTAATTCTTATTTTCCATTCACCATGATATACTCTTTACTCTCTGTTTTATTGTTTTTTTAATTACTTATTCATTCACCCATTTGTACTGCATTTTGTACACCCATTGTCTTATTGATTTATTTTTTAAATGAATTAATTGATTTAAGTAAAAAATAAAATAAATAAAATCACGTATATTCAGTCATGCAGAAAACATCCAGATTAAGATTCATGACTAATCCTGTAACAAGCACAGTAAAAGATGACAGTGAAGATGCTAAAATGAATGTACACACAATAAAAATTAAAATAACTAAACACACACACACACACACACACACACATACACACATGCAAATAACATTTATTTATCACTCTCCTTATTTCCTTTCCTTTAGACAATTTTATTCAGGACAGCCCCAGCTTTGAATATACTTTCGGTAAAAAAAAAAAAAAGTACAGTATTGTGCTGTGTTACTCAGAAAGTCTGAACTTGTGGGTTAGGAGCTGCTATTTCAAGATCAATCTTTACCACTTTACCAAAATATATTAACATTAATGTCCACATTCTATTTAAAATTACGCTTGATTAAAATATGCCATGATCATTTACATATTCATGTTCACTGTCTTGCATCCGGAATGCTCGACCAATCAGTAAAAAAAAGTTTTGAAGTCCTGGAGTGCACAGTAACATTGTTCAATTTATAGTCAATCTAAGCATCAACAGCCTAAAGTGTAAGTGTGCTGGTGTTAAATATTGGATATACAGTATGTATGATAAGTGTGAGTGTGTGTGTGTGTGTGTGTGCATATGTAATGAAGACAGAGACAAAAAAGTGTGTGTGTGTGTGTGCGTGTTGTAATGAAGATGCTGGTGTCAGATGGGCTCAGTGGCTTTACCAGTGCTAAAAGCCCAGCACTATTAGCTGCTAATGGAGTCTTAGACAGCTGGGTCCCAGAAAAGACACACACACACACACACACACACACACACACACACACACACAAATACACAGTGCTCATGCTATCTGCACTCTCTCGAGGTAGACAGGGTCAAGGACTCACATTTTTCTTTTTAACCAATTACAATCTCTCCTCTTCTTTCATCTCTCTCTCACTCACTCGCATCCCTGCCCCCACCTCTCCCTCTCACAACCCTCTTCATGGCCTAAATGGTTGGAAATTCCTTGTGTAGTGCAGACTCAGAAGTCATGGCTGATGCGAGGAGCTCAGACAGACCCTCTGATTGTTCCTTTAAATAGACCAGCGGGAGAGAGACTGGGAACAAAATCCCAAATTCTCCCCCAATTAGCATTTCTCTTTATCTGCCCCAACTGCTGGATAACCATCAGGGCATTTACTGTCGGGCTGCAATCTCCTCTATCAACTCATATCCAAATAGCTGTGCATCTCCAACTGTCAAACCAACTCAAACAAACAACAGCAGAGCCCAGTAAACTGCAGTCACTGGTTCACAGGCCCACAATACTGACCCCTACCTCAATACACCCCAACATTACTGGTCCCTAAATCACCTCATCCAACATTACTAACCCTTACATAACCACACCCAACACCACTGACTCCTACCTCACTACATCTCAACTTTACAGATTCCCTACCTCACCACACCCACAGTTACTGAGCCCTACCTCACTACACCCCAGCATTACTGACCATTACCTTACCACACACCGACACTACTGAGCCTTACCTCACCACACTCCAACATTACTGACTCTTACCTTACCACACTCCAACACAACTGACCCCTACTGCTCCATACCCAACGTTATTGATCCCTACATAACCACTTTCCATCATAACTGACCCCTACCAAACCACAACCAAATACCACTGACTCCTACTTCACCACACCCCAACTTTACAGATCCATTACTTCACTACACCCAAAATTACTGACCCCTAACATACCACACCCAAAATTACTGACCCCTACAAAACCACACCCCAACACCACAGACTACTACCTCACTATACCCCAACATTACTGATCCCTACCCCACCACACCCAACTTTACAGATCCCCTACCTCACCACACCCAACATTACTTATCCCTAACACACCCCATCCCAACATTACTGTCTCTACCTCACTACACCCCAACATTACTGACCCTTACCTCTGCCACACCTAAAATTACTGACCCCTACATAACCACAACTCAACATTACTGACTCCTACCTCACTACACTCCAACATTACTGGTCCCTAAATCACCTCATCCAACATTACCAACCCTTACATAACCACACCCCAACACCACTGACTCCTACCTCACTACATCCCAACTTTACAGATTCCCTACCTCACCACACCCACAGTTACTGAGCCCTACCTCACTACACCCCAGCATTACTGACCATTACCTTACCACACACCGACACTACTGAGCCTTACCTCACCACACTCCAACATTACTGACTCTTACCTTACCACACTCCAACACAACTGACCCCTACTGCTCCATACTCAAAGTTACTGATCCCTACATAACCACTTTCCATCATAACTGACCCCTACCAAACCACAACCAAATACCACTGACTCCTACTTCACCACACCCCAACTTTACAGATCCATTACTTCACTACACCCAAAATTACTGACCCCTAACATACCACACCCAAAATTACTGACCCCTACAAAACCACACCCCAACACCACAGACTACTACCTCACTATACCCCAACATTACTGATCCCTACCCCACCACACCCAACTTTACAGATCCCCTACCTCACCACACCCAACATTACTTATCCCTAACACACCCCATCCCAACATTACTGTCTCTACCTCACTACACCCCAACATTACTGACCCTTACCTCTGCCACACCTAAAATTACTGACCCCTACATAACCACAACTCAACATTACTGACTCCTACCTCACTACACTCCAACATTACTGACCCCTACCTCACCACACTCCAACAGTACTTACCCTTCTCTCACCACACTCCAACACTACTGTATCTTGAAAACTGCTGCAATGTTCACATCTGTAAAGTGTCCATTCAGATTTGAAAACCCATTTGTCAGACCACTGTGTGAGTGTGTCAGTTGTGACTCATCACATTAAATACTTAAAGTTTCATGAAGATTATTTCGGAAAATGAAATGATTTCACACACCAAAGCTTTCACAGATTCAGATTCTCTAACAGCAGTGCACGATTAGCTGCCTGCATAGAAACTGTGCAATTAAAAAAAAACGAAGTACTGTTACTTGCTACCTCTGCCCCTAACTCGCCTCACCTCTCTATATTACTAGTATTTCTGTCATTTCTGCTGTTATTATTGATGTTATTTTTAGTACAGTTGTTTTTAGTGGGTACTGTATTGTTGCTATTATTATCATTTTGTTGTTATAATGAATTGGCTATATTGTACTCATTAAAGTTACTCAAAAAAAGTTACCTTGAATCTGAATCTTGGTGACATAGACACAGAGAAAGAGAGCTATTGAGAGAGGAAAGAAGAAAACAGAGAGTTGAGGGAGATGGAGGCTGTAGGTCTTGCATTCCAAACATTCAGCAAAGCATCATTCTCTCTCTCTCTCTCTCTCTCTCTCTCTCTCTCTCTCTCTCTCTCTCTCTCTGCTTATTGTCTCTTGCCTTCTCTCCCAAGTGCTCCCTCTCTGTTTCTCCCTCCCGCAGTGGGCGGTCGTTTCAGGATAGTCTTCAATTAACCCCCAGCCCCTGACCTGTGCCTTCTAACGATAAAGCACTGTGATGAGTTGCAGTCCGCATAACTTTAGGGGGTTATGTGGGTGCGCACACACACACACACACACACACACACACACACACACACACACACACACACAGTTAGAAGTGGTATGTTCTCTGTGCCACTAAAACTGAGAGTGATTTTTCATTGCATATTGATTTAAACAGGCAGAGAAAGCAACATAGCTGTTCTGAAAAGTCTGAAACAATGTCCTGAAACAATAGCTCAGCAGTGTCATTCTATCTCCCAGTCCTAAACATACAGAAATATCAGGGTGCTAGAACATGGGGGAGAAGCTGCTGCTTTGAGATACTTGACTCTGAGGTTAATGGAGTCGATTCTGACTCTGACACTCTTGCTGGAGTGACTGTAGATATTGTTAACCAGCTAACTACATTAGAGGTAAAGCTTTCTTTCCAGAGCTGCTGGATTGTTGTTGTCTTGTTCTTTTCACAAGCCTGAACTGGCTTCTTATTCGCGTATTCGCTTATTATTTCAAATGAAATCCCTTCCATCTTAAATTGAAGGGATTTCATTAACTGATGCCCAGGTGCCAGAGTGGACCAGAGATCCCTGCCATATAAGCTGGACTGGAAGACTTGAATAAGTAGTTAAGAAGAGCCTCATCTGGTAACTACTACAGCTTGATTAGTGCTATAGACATGTGGTTCTCAAAGTGAGGTCTATGAATCCCAAAGGGGTCACTGAGATGTAGCCAGAGGATCAATGGTCCACAGTATAAACTATGATGTGAGCCAAAAGCAACCGTATATGAGGTAAATGGACTAGTATTAGCTAAATTTGAACTACAGTATTGACTACATGAAGTAAGAGCAAAGAGTCCTTGAGCTTGGAGTCTGTGTGGTGTGGAATGCTATGAGATTGATTTGTGTTGTTCCAATGTAAACTAAAATGCATTGCCATCAGTGTCCGGAGACTGAGAGAGCACAATTTTTTCGTGCTTTCTCCGGGAGAATAGATGGCTTTTCTCTGAGCATGTTGGCTGCCTGGCAATGCTGTATTAACGGTAGTTTGAAAAGAGGCGGTGGCTGGCTTAGTTCCGTCATTACCCTCCTAGTTTCTGGAGTATAGCTAGTGCTAGGGGGTGCTATGAACAGGTATTGGCACTGCCAAATAATCTAGAGGAAAATAGGAAAACGATAGCTTAGATGGACAAAAGGTATACCTTACATAAATGCTTACATAAAAAATACAAATAAATGTCTGCCCTGTCCCACTCCCAACACAAACTGTTCACCCTGCCCAGTGGAGTGGGTGGGTTGGTGGCAGAAAGAGCTTTTGTAAGCGGTAGCGGTATACGGCCTGTAGTCATAACATGTCTTGATACTGATGCCTAACTGTCACACTTAGTAAGCTCTCATTTATGATGCCACGTAACGTACCACGACTCTTTCTTCTGTGTATTCTATCAATGCTCTGTTCTTTGATCAACTGTTTGCAGAGCCACTGCAAGTTTGCATAGCTGCAAAGCATGTCTGCCGTAATCCATGTGCACTGTATTCTAATGTTTTCTTGTACAAGGACTATATAGAATAGTCAAATGCCTGTAGTCTATCACCCCTCTTTAAGAAAAAGGCTATATTATACTTTACTTGTAAGTAAGAGCAGACTGTGTATTCAAGTAAGAGAAAAGAGGGTGCACAAAGCAGTAAATGTAGGGGGATTGCCAATAACAGGGTAGATGCCATAGCCTTTTCTACTCACCTGTGGTGCCAAAAGATCTGCATACTGCATACTGAATAGAACCTAATAGGACTGTATTTGTTTTCAGAGGACGTAGAGTGTATGCTGGACTGTTGACTGAGTAAAGTGTGAAACAGTGATGGAAAAGGCTAAGCAAGAACTGGACCTATATCTGTCACCACTCTCTCACTCAGTCCAGATTTCCATGGATAGAGAACTATTTGTCAGAGAGAACACCCAATATTTCTAGACCCGTTGGAAAAGGGCCGGAACGCAGGTATGCAGCATCTACCCACCTTTGAGGAGACTTATTTACTGTAGACCCACCAAACCATTCTCAGAATTATGTTTGTGTCTGTGTATTATGTGCTTGATTTTGATTTGACCCTGACAGCAGAGAGCAAAGACTTCACATTAGACCAGTCGCAAGTAGTATAACCACTGCGTACCTAATGTGTTTACATCTGTGTTGAGGTAGGGGGTCCCTGAGTAGGCACCGTTTACTCACCTATTCAGACAATATTACACCACTGTCTTTTCTCTGTCCCTTTATTAATCAACCCCCTATGATTTTTTTTTCGCAAGGTTTCGTTTTCCCAGTGAGGTGAGCCGTTTCCACGACACAGCATAAATTCCCTTGTTTTGCGCCACATGGCCTATGAGTCGCTTGCTCCCAAAGGAGAGAGTCACCTCTTTTGCAGCTGCCAGTAGCTGACCCCCTGGATTCTACCGAGGCCTGCTGGAGCTGGGCCACACCACAGCCTGAAGATCAAGCTGTGTGGGTGGACAGCTCGGGGGCTGTTCAGTGGGCAGGAAAGGTAGTGATGCGTCTTGAAAATATGTGTCTTTCTCAACGTAAGCCATAAAACTCGACTGGCAAATCCATAACATTCCAAGAGCACAGGGATTTTTCTATTACAGCTCCATTGGGGGCAATGATCTAACCTCTGCGAAATTCCAATGCAAGCATTCATATCAATCATGTAAAATAAAGAATTGAGTCTTTAAGACACTTAAGTCACTTTACAGGCTCTTTGTGACTCACAGTACTTGGCCCCCTGAAATGCTTATGGAACATATGAAAGAGCAAACTTCCATTTTCCTCAGTTCCCTCAAATGCAAGCTTTTCCATGTCAGTTCTTTCATCCATTTCTCTCCCTACTTAGCATTTCCAGCTGGGCTTCCTTGCTCTCTTTTTCATCATGAGCTCCATGGACCTTTGTGCGGTGGCTTGGAGTCCTGTGGAAACCATACCTGCTTGTGCCAGCTAGGTTTCCAGAGCAGCAATGGTGATTGGATCTGTAGAAGTTAATCAGACTGAAGCCATTTTTAAGCTGAGGTGTGTAAAGAAAATACATAAAATGTGGCATTTTCTCAACGTATGAAAAGCAGACGGGAAACTGAATCTGCACATGGTTTACTTCTGCACTGGAACTTTCAATAAACTTCAAAAATATCGAAAAGTTTTTTTTTTTTCCTCCACAGCTGAACTTCCTATAAACCTCCTTTCCTATAGCCTGGAGATCATATAATATAAATCTCCTGTGTTTGATGTTATAGATTTAGCCCAATAACATTTATATTGCTAAACACTCATACCTGGTTAGGCCTTCACTTTCAAATAAACACCTCCACCACATCATATGGGAACATAAACCATGAATCAAACAAACACTGATTTGCTTGTGGGCTCATAATTTGGGTTAATTATTGTTTGAGTTTCCCAACAGTGCCAGGCCCAGCAAAAGTGGCTCATTATTCTGGTAGCATAGTAAAACAAACTAGCCCAGCGCACTCCAAATAAGCACTGCTGGGAGATTCATTACAGGCTGTAGACTCCTGTCATCAGCACTGCCCATACTCAAACACATTCTCCAGACTTCTAGCCCCAACGCATTAAACACACATGTTGAGAACTTTATGATAAGGTTGTATAGATTCATATTGATTAATATTTGACGTGCTACACAAACACTGAGAAGGCCAAACACACTGAAAGAGGACCATTAATGGTCCAATTCACTATCCTGAGGCAATTCATTACACAAATAATCCATTACACTTTATATTATTTCTACTCATAATATTACAGTTTGTATGTTCTCTGCCCAAAATCCAAATTTCAAGCTGCAGATAATGTGCCTTGTCAAATACACATTGACAATGACTGCTCAAACACTAATGAGATGTCAAACACTAAGTCATAGCTTTGTTTTTGGGGAGATGTGTGATACGACATCTACAGTGTAATAGTGTTTATAGTTTGATTGCTTTGAAAGAAGTGGAAGGGAAATGGTTTTGATTTGTTTCAGCACAAAGCTCTATTATGTCCATATGCGCTGGATGTCACAGAGCTGCCATTTGTTTGGAGGCATGTCTTCGTTTCTTGGTTTCTTTGCCATTGCGTAGTAGGACTTCTCCGTATTGATTTTATCAGCTAATAACAAGTGTGCACAGAACAGAGGCAAATTGTGCTAAAAACTAAGAAGATCCAACATTTCTGGTTGCATTTCAGACATGTTACAAAACAATCCTGAACCTGAATCCTGAAGGGAGGTAAAATAAAGCCTGTAGGCCTCTTTAGAGCAAAATTATGTAGTTAGCATCGTTTCCATATTGGGAACCCTGGGTCTAAGTTCAAGATAATAGTAAAATAGTAGATAGTGGATAATAGTAGATAGTAGATAGTAGATAATAATAACATTTTTCTTTTATAAGCCCATTAAGTGTTTGGAATACAATCCATAATTTCTATGCTACAAACATGCTAACCATCCTGTTTATTGAAATGAGTAAGTCTACCACTAAACTTTAACACTGTTATATAACAACAGCAGCTATTTTAAATGCCTTATACCACTGTCGAAAAAACTAGCTAACCTCATTTGGCAAAGTGTGCTGATTATGGGGTACTGTGGTAAGGTTGTTAATGCCAGTGTTTTAAGATCAGTTCAGTGTCTAGACTGTAGCAAAATTTATATTTCGACTTGTTAGCACCCTTGTTATTCAGAGAATCCAGTGGCATTCAAGAGAAAATTGTAGTTTGGGAAAGTGTTGTTTATCACAGGGTACGATAGCAGCCCCTGGAAATCCTAATTTGGCATGGCACTGACTACAGGATAATGACAACTTCATTAGTCAGAGGCCTACTGACTCCACTCAGGTTGCCATAGACTACACCATCGATTTTAGATCTCCCACATTAAGGTAAGGTAATTGTAGTTAATAATTTTACTTGTTTGTTCAGGCTTGACATTTTCCAGACATATGCATGTTGTTTATTATCTATGTCTGGTTATGAACAAAGCATGAACACCAATGAAGAGAAAAAAAAAAAGCCTTGTCAACACTGAATGAATCTGGGTGGAGGGTGATGGGAGAGACAGAGAACAAAGGCACAGCTGGAGCAGTTTAGCGAATGAGTGTGCATGTCGTTCCTTCATACAGGGAGTGTGTGAGTGTTGCTGCAAGTGTTGTGAGTTGCTGAGACTGTTGTGCGCTGGGTGGAGAGCTGGGTGGTGACCTGGGGAACTGATCAAAGTGCCTGTAATAATGAACAGTTTTAATCCAAGAGAAGACCTTTAGAACTCCACCTCCACCCCTTCTCTTCTTCTTTGTTCGGTAGCTTTTTGATTTGTGATGATTCGTCTTTCATTTTTTTTTTTGGTTTGATCCTTTTATTCAGAACTGTTACCTTTTTGAACAGCTCTAAAGACCCTCTAGAGACCCATTTTTTGGTACCTTTACTGTGAAGGATGTGTTTGGCCTCATGTTCCACACTTGTATTCCTCTTCAACTCAACTTTACCATGTTGACCTTGCATATTTCACTGCATCCCTGTGCTTTCTCTTCATTTCACCCCCTTGCTGTCACTCATTCTCCCAGCACACCCCTCCCCCCCTTCACTCACGCTATGGTAATTATCCGAAGTCCGAGGTCAGCCAGGCCAGTTTGGGGAGAAAATGAGGGACATAGAGCCTGAAAAGCTTGGGTGGAATGTCTGTAGAAGTCTTCGCCCTGGGCATTTCCTTAATATACCAAGTACAATGAGGCCAATTTGCACCCAAATTGTCCCCGAGAGCATGGCCTAACGACGGGAAAGAGCCTAACTCGCTAAAAATATCCCTCCCTCCTCCGTAAGTGTTTTATCAGAGGCACCCACTGCAAAGAAATGTTTCCAAGTAGAGGGTTTTATAGGCATCACAGGGTGAAGCCCAGTTTGACAGCTGGGTTTAACAGAGAGTGCATGAGCTTGGCAAAGCTGAAATGTCAGAATTATTGCCTAATTGATCCCACATCTGCAATTGATCGCCATTTGTGTGACTCACGGCCCTTTCAGAAATGCCGAGCTAATGCTCTGCGGTGAAGAGGAGTGTTCCTCTCCCAGAAAGTCCAAAACGTGAAAAGCCTTTTCCAGCAAATTCAAGAGCGTCTTGATGAGAAACACGAGAAGCCTGTGCAAGACAGGGATGGAGGGATGAGGAAACACAAGGAGTGCATGTCCTTCGTACTGACCCGTGGACTGTACACGCGGTAAACACCAACACGTGTCTGTGTGTGTGTGTGTGCCACACCCAGACTCTGGGTCAGGCAGCAGCAAGAACAGTTCACTCCCCTGTGGAGGGGCGTTCACCCTGAACCGATCCACTAAGAGAGAGCGTGTTTTGGACCCTGTAAACACTCTAAGCTGGGAGGAGATGTTAAATAACATTTAGAGCATTTAGCCTAAGCCCTCGAGGTGGAACTCTCTAAACTAGCAGTACGCTGCACCAGTCTCTGTGAAATATGTATGTATGTGTGTCTGTTTGATGGATATACATGCTCAAGGGTTGAGTGGTTAACTGCTGCTTGGTGCAACACCACATCATCCATCCACAAGATCCATTTGTCAAAGGTCTATGAAACACCACCCATAGCTCTCCTGTTCTCTATAGAAGCTCATTTGAGTTTGAGCACCGCAACATTGTGCAACTTCTGGATGTCGGTAATGTTCTGGAAATGGTGTAGACATGTGTGTTCAAATTATTGGAGGAAATTTATAGGGCTAGGTGGATCAATGATGAAGTGTAAATAAATCAGATCATGATGTTTCCTCATGGTAATCGATCGTCACATATATTTTTTTTTAATGTTTTAAAAATTGTGAAAAAGGAAGCTTCATTTGCATTAATTCTACTCCCTCACTGGTTCCTTGTCAGACTTGCAATTTTCCTACCAAAATAGGGTATTTTGAAAGTATAGTTCCTGGTAAAAAAAGGACAAATTCTTGTTCTGCATTACGTTTAAGATCCTTTCAAAATAAACCAAGGCACCAAAAAGACAACATATCTTTTTACACTTTAATTTAACACTTAAAAAAAACAATTTTAATTAAACACTAGCTGATGCTAACTGATGTTAGATGAAGCCCACATGCTATTGCAGCGGTAGTGATGTCGCACAGTGATATTAAAAAGCAGTGAAAATGGAACAGCTATTCTTTACTTATGAGATACAGTCTCCACCATTTTCTGTACTGGAACTATAAAGATCCCGGAGCCAATTAGTGGATCTCTATGTCATCAAGCCCTCCCACTGAGCAGTTCTGCGATCACAAGTAAAGTACAGTAATCGTGCTGAGAAAAACGGGCTCAGCCAAATCATGTCCATGTAGAAAAGCCACCCTTTACCCTACTGTTACCCTATTTAATCACCTTCATTATTTTCCATATGTATGATCTGCTCTTCATATTACAAGAGGTGACAGCAGTGCAGAGCCTGCTTTAGGTGGGTCTCAGTGCTAACTCCTGTGTCTGCCAGCAATTTTCCCACTAATGGGAAATCCCATGATTCTAGATTTTAGAACTGAACTTGTATTTTTGTGTCCTTTACAAAGGCTGACCACAGCTCACTCTGCAGCTGATCACCAGATACGCACTTAACAATACAGGGTCCTATATAGTTCTTAGCTGGGATGAATGGGTGTAGGAGAAACCTTCCAGTGGTGTAGAATCGTTACATTATGCTTAAGTTAAGTTAAGTTCTGTTAACTTTACAGTTACAACAATGGCCCTTCAAAGAACCAGCCTTTGAAAAAATATTTAAGGAAACCCAAAGCTGCTTCTCTAGTGAATTGCTCCAACCCTGTTTGGCACAATGCAGGGCAGAATCCAAAACTGTGGTTAGTCAGTCACATTCAGTCCTGTCTTCTTAGTATTGGATCCCTTTTCCAGTGTTTTTCTGGCCAGTAACTTGACATGCCAAAAAGTGGGAGCATACCGACTGGGTTAGCACTAAGGACAGTGGAAATGTGGGCATTGTAGTTGAACTCCTGAACTGGCGTAGACCCAGAGATGGTGCGATTGAGTGAGATGACCTCTCTCTGCAGGCGCCGCGGGGAGCAGGGCAGGAGATGGTGTCTGGATCAGCGCTGATGTTTGTCAGGATGAACATAACCAGTCTTTGTGGATGTGGATGAATGTAGCTTATTGTGCCTTTAAGAATTCCCATTCAGTCATTCAACTCAGACAAGGCTAGACAGGCATTCAGAGGAGGGAGGGAGGACATATCTTAATCAAAGACACTGGTCTTATCACAGTTTGTGTGTTTGAGTGTGTGTGTGTGTGTAGGGGAATACCTTCATCTCTCTAAGGGATAAGTAAATCCGATGGGAGGTTAGAGGGTTTGAACAAAATGTAACAATCAGCATCACCCTCATATCTGTTGTTGATTTTGACAGTCGACAGAAACTCATGATTTAAGACTCAATTTAGAGGCCCTAGAAACTCGCATTCACATGGGCTGTTTAGATACAGGCCCGCTGTCTGCTGGACATTTTCACATGAGATTTTCCCATGAATACCCAAGAGGTTGGCCACGGTAGACAAAAGAAAGGTCTCTGGAGTTCGTCATCGTAATAATTTAGCTTAGAGAGTTTTAGCTGACCTTTAAGAAGCACAAGTTCTTTACCCTTTAAAGGAAAATAGCTCAGACATGGCTATCTGTATTTTCCTGGGAGAACGCCTGTTGTTTAGACACAAGTTTGAGATACAGGTGTGTGTTATTAGGTAAGGGTGTTATTTGGGTAGGGTGTTATTAGCAGAGAGTTGCTCTGATAGATCAGGCCTAGATACCTGCTTGCTGTATCTAGTGGCTCTGGGTTTGATTGTTATCATGACACCAAGACATCTGTGAGAAAAGTCTGTTTGTGTGCTCTCTCTCTCTCTCTCTCTCTCTCTCTCTCTATTCATCTATCTCTATCTCTCAGTCTCTATTGCTGAATTCCAAAGCCTAAGCTGTGGCCGAGGTAGGGCCGCTCCTCTGGAAGACTATCCTATGAAAACTCCTACTTCTTAGTAGCCTATTGGTCACACAAATGGGACAGTCTAACGAGGTTGCATGGTGACATCACCAGAAAGCTCCCACCTCTTGCAATTGCGGCTCAAAACTTGTGTCCTTTTTCATTTTTCGATCAAAATCGTAATAATTTTAAATGAACTCTGCTCTGGAAGCTACTTTTCATAGTGCTTTCTATTTTCCCCTTTGCGTTGCATGTGTGCAGAGAATTGTGGGTAACAGAGGGCTGGAAAGGACAAACCAGTTGCGTTCTCCAAGTCGGCCCGAACTTATGCTGCATTTCTAGGCTGTATACGCAGGGTCATTTACTTAGGAACAGCCTTCATTGTTGACGTTGCGAATGAGAAAGGCAGCCTTCCTTAGCTGCAACCTAGGCTTTGGAACAAAGCTCATGTCTTTCTCTTTTTTTGTCTCTCTCTCTCTCGCTCTCTTTCTAGGTCTCAAGTGGATGACTTCTGTACTACTAATATATTAGTCATGTTTACCCCAAGTAGTGTGTTCAAACTGGTAAACTAAGGTGACCTAAGTTTTTTTTTTTTTTTTTTTTTTTTTTAAGAAAAGAGGCACACAGGCACCCACCATGGTTAGGATGTGGCTAGGGGGCCTCAAGTAGGCCAAAGTTGTAGGACCATGGCAGGGTGTATGTGTGAGGGTGGGAGGGAGTTAAATATTTCAAAAATCATGCAGCTACATTAATGAAGATTAATAAAGTCATGGCCAAAAATACTGGCACCCCTGCACTTTCTTAAAAAGATTCACCACTTTGCCCTCACTGCTAGAATTACAAATGCTTTGGTATTCCTATGTGCATTTATTTTGTTTGCATTGGAACATCACAAAAATCTTGTAGTTTTATAGACTTTCTTATACTTCTTTACTGGAATTTTGGATCACTTTTTCAATATTTGCCAACTTGTATACATGATTATATATAAATATTTGCTCATTTGCCAAGATTTAATAAGCCTTTAAAATGAAATAAAATTAAATTAAACTTAATCAAATTAAAAAAGAAAAATAAGGCTTATGTTAGGACAGTTTTTGAATTTTCATGCCAATGTCAAATAAAGAATACAAAAAATCTGACAGGCTACAAATATATGTGTGTGACATTAACTTGATTATTTTAAGACAATGATCTTTTTTCTATAACTGATTTGTATTTATTCACATTTGCCTTCAAGCTTTTTTAGGCTGCAGTCAGCTTTCTCTTTGGGTAGATGGAAGCACATATAGATTAGTTATGATAGACAAGAAGACGAAACCCAAGGCAGCGCAAAGAAGTGCAATGTGCTGTTAGCAAGCTGAAGAGATTGTAGCTGAGTTAACCACATGATGAAGGTCTGGTTCACTTAGCAATAGCAAAGAAAAAAACAACATAGCAGTGTCTGGTGATGATGTGCAGCTCTTCAGTATCAATACCACCACATTCTGTAATTGTGTTTTACCACTTTGTCAGCTTTGCCTAAAGATTTCGTGTTACGAAATAATAGCTTTGCCTAAGGTTTTGGAATCGGCCCATTGTCCAGCAGTTTTGGTTGTTCTGGAGGTTTTTTGATGGAGCACACAGCAGTGTTTGATGTTCACAGTATGTAATGTAAGCAGCTGTGAATACCCAGATGATGTACTAGAAAAGCTACGAAATTCAGAGTGGAACGCTTCATTATGTTTGCTCTTAGCAGCCGGGGAGTGCCATATATGAGAGAACTGCTGCCAACGCAACTTTACTAGACAGCTCAGCATGCTTGAAGCAGAATGCTAACTGATGATTGGAAGAGGAACGGCCATTCTACACACACAAAAAAAGCAAGGCTGATTATGCCGTCTTGGAATCCTGGACACATCCCGAAGACTGGAGAGGGCCATCTGGGAACCCCAAACCACTCCTTTTCGCTTGCATCCATGTACTAAAAAAAAGCCCCAGGGAGGAGCCATCACGGGCCACTGATGATTGAGCTCATTTTAGCTGACTAACGCAATTCAGTGACATGCTCTACTATGGTGTTTCCTCTGTTTAGTGCAAAACAGTGCTCAATTTGTAATGACACTGCCCTACCAAAAAACCCCAGACAGATAGTAATGCACATAGCAATAAGTGTAGTGCATTGTCTAAACTGATCTTTTTCAGTCTATTTGCTGTAAGGCCTAATCTCCCTTGTGGCTCAGCCTCGCTGATCTTGTACATATGGATGCACTTTTCAGGTTTTACACAGTGCTTAAACCTGTGGTCTGATGTGTGTATTATCTTACCAGTGAGAAAAAAAGTGAGCCATCACTGTGCTGCTTTCGTAGACAAATATCTCATGATATAGTCAGCAAAGTGCGGCACCAAGCACGGGCTCTTCACGTCAGCAATAAATAATATTAGACGGTTTAGTTTGTGGGTCATAAACATGTGGTCTGGGCTTGCTGAGTTGGCGCATTGCTTATTTTACAGCCAATAACCATACTAAAGGACTTAAACAGCAAAAGCCACAACACTCGGAAGGACAGAAAACCCTAGAAAGATAAAATCTGCTGATCTCACTTTTCTCAAATTATCAGATAATGGTAAAGTTCTGTGGGAAGTGGTCTGGAGCTCAGATGTGCACTCTGCACCCCCCCCCCCCCCTTCTTTATTGTTTTGGCTGGCTGTGCCTGATCAAATATTTTCACTGGAGACTACAGCTGTCCGTCAAGAGAGGCAGACAGTGCTCCCCCCGAGGACACAGAGGAAACATGAAACCCCATCTACAACACGTTTCCTGCAGATTTAATATCCATACGGAGGTCTTTGTGGATTAACAGTGCAGGCAGCGAGAGGGCTGTGGCCGCTAAGCGCTCTCTTAATCTGAAACTCATGCTGAAATCTTTTGTTAAAGTAGTCCAGAGGCTACTAGTCAACTGATTGAACACTTTTTTCATACTTTTAGAGATCTGAAGTCTGTTTAAAAATGCTTACAAAGACGTTGATGACTATGTGTAACTGTATTTGTAGCCAGTAGCTTTCACTTTCGAAATTCAAAAATGTTAACTCACAATAAGAGGTGATGAATTAACAGAAAATTCAGTATTTTTTATTTAGTAAGCTAAAAGTAATATAAAAAATATATATTTTTTACAATTTTATATCCAAGTCTCACTCAATTCAAAGAGGAGATATGGAGGCAAAAATATGCTGGGATGAATAAAATAAACTATCTACACTTAAACATTTAAAAGTACAAAAAAAAAATTATAAACATTTAAAATATCATTTTTATCACTCTAGTCAATCAGATTGTATTAAAAGTTGCTCCCCAATTTGGAATACATCCAGCCTACTATATCAGTAGCGCTAGCCATGCTAACAGAAAACATGTCAGCCCTGTAGCCCTCTTTCTCTCTTTCTTATCTTCTCTCTTTTTATCTTTTTAAAAGGTTTTATCATTTTACAATTGATTAATCTGTTTGAATGTTTTAATAAAATAATAAAAACAATACTTTTAAATGCACAAGATCTCAACTTATTGCAAAGAGGAAAATAAAATATCATTATTTATGTGGAGTGCCATCTGCAGCCAGAACCTGAGCGAACACAAATTGGTCTTTAGGTGAATAGCTGTCTTGCTCTCTCCCCACATTACATCTGCTGGCCGATGCATCAGAGCTAGGTACCTGGTGCCCGATTGCCTGGTGACATTGCATCGGTGTCAGTTGGAAAAGAGGCAGTGGCCAGTTATGTATGTGTTTGAGGAGGCATGTGTCAGTCCTCACTTTCCCAGTGTCCAGAGAATTCCATTTGATAGGGGGGGAGTATTACTGGTTTGGATAAATGGCTAGGGGATCTAAAACTAGGGGAACAAATGTGAAAAAATGCATTTGGGCCAACCAACTGTGAACAAGTTAGAGTTGTTCTACATTGTCCTGCTTGGTAAAATGCCAACATCTGATTGCGATAGTTTCACATTCTATTTATTAGTTTTGATACTAAAGTTCTACAAATAGGAAACAGCACAAATAAAGATGACAAATCTTCCATAGATAGAGATGCCCTGACTTTTGACTGATACTGTGGTTACTGTTTCATGGCTAGCTTGGAGAATCATAACAGCATAACTAGCTGAGGTCTTAGGAAGAGGAGTCCCAGTCTGTCGACTGGTGCTCCTGTACGGTGGTCTGTATCTAATCCAAGTTCAGCATGGAAATAGAAAAGCAAAAGCCCTCAGTTTCCACTATACCACCATCGAGCAGAGAAACGGGAAACAGCCCGTCACCTCAAGGCAGAATGGAGCGCATTAAACACTGAACACTCTGACATTCAACTTCTGCATCAAAACCAAACCAATCAAGCTCAATTTTCTCTCCTCCATCCGACCACATGGGCCAGGTCCGGTTCTGGAGCCGTTACTGCCAGGCCATATTACAACCTGTGCTAGGGGGAATAAAGTAGATCATTTCTGTTTCCACTCGCCCTTTAATCATCCTTGTTTTTTTTTATTCACTCCGTCGCTCTTTTTCATCCTGAGCCTTTTCCCAGAGCCACGGCGTCCCGGCTCGCTTTCACACGCCTAAATCCAATCAGGAAAATCAACAGCTTTTCCATCGCGCCCCTTTAATGGGGAAACTGGGTGGATTTCCAAGGTGCCTGACGGCCTTGTTTTGGTAAGAAAGGAAGGGTTGTTCTGGAAGAGGAGCCTGCGGAGCAAGGGATTAACTCTGCTGAACCGCAGGAAGGAAGAGAGAGGGCCGCCGACTGAGAGAGTCTGACAGTCGGAACAAATTTGGGACGGGGCAAGGTGTGGAATATCAAAAGAGGTGCTAGGAGAGGTGGGTGAAGGTTATTTCCTTCTGCTAACACATATACTTTAGTGTGAACACATGCACATGCACACACACACAAAACACACAGTCTCACCCACACTGACACACACTACCAACCACACACACACTCTCTCCCTCTTATGCTGAATCTCACACACCACAAATGAAACACATTTCCACTCTTTTTTGTAGCTGTGGAACATGGGTCTGTCATGTTTCTGGTTGAATGTGAGAAAGTAGCAAACTTCTCACAGGTGGAGGAAACCTTATTAAGTACTGCAACTGCGACTGTTGCCTTTTCTGTATTCTTAAGCATTATGATTTAAAATAGGGGTTGAAATGATATACAAAATGTTGCATTCAGTCTGGCGTTGTCTCAATATACATAACCCTTCACAATGTTTGGGACAGACACACATTTTCCATTTTTCCTTGATGAGTGTCTCTGCTCTACAGTTTCAAATGTCAAAATCAAACCAATCAGATGTGATTAAAGTACACATTCCAGACTTTAATTTAAGGGTATTTGCACATTGCAGTTTCACCATGTTGAAATTACAACCCTCATTCAGGGCACCATAATGGTTGGGACACAGCAGTGATAGGTACATTAAAAGAGTCACTTTTGTTGAATATATCTCTAGCAGGCAATGGCTGCTTGAAGTCTGTGATTCGTAGACATCACCAGATGCAGAGTATCTGGTGCAGGGGCATTGCCAGTGATTTTGGGCCTCAGGTTATTACAGTGGACCATATCATGGAGTGCACTGTATAATGATGCTAAGGTGAATGTTTGCATGTTATGTAATGTGTCATGACTGGCTAGGTCAGACAAGGAGGGGTGAACACTCGCAGGGATGGTTCGATGCAAGTATATTTATTGACAAACAAAGGAGGGTAAACGTAAGGAAAAGGAGTACAGGGCCAAAGAAAAAAAACAAACACAACCGTGACAACACAAATGGGCAAAACCAAACGCACACCTGAGGCTGGTGGGACTCCGCGAGCTAGGCTAGTACTGAGGGAAGGAACGGGATGAGAAACGATAACAAAAACCTACAGGCAGAGCCTGGGGAAATACGCTAGGGAAACTACGAGACAGGGAAACGAGAGCTGAGAGATCAGCTGCAGAACCCAAATGGCAAAAGTAGAACAGACCTGGTAACAAGGCTCACCCATGAATGGTAATACTAACGTGATCCTGAATAGAGAGGAAGCCTCTCTGATGACCTTGAGGTTTTTTGGACCGTGAACGTGCACTCCAAAGCACTTAGTTTAGTTTAATTCTCGGCATCGAGTGGCTAGTGCTATCCCCTTAAATACCCCAGCCTTAGGTGAAACGCATCAACGAATCAAGAACCAAACACTGAACATGAATCAGAACATGTGAACAAGAATCATGACTCTGAACCAAAGACATATGCCCGGACCTGACATAATGCTGAACATTACTAAACATATAAAGTCCTATACAATGTGTACACTTATGTGATCATGATTCAGTTTGATTTGTAATGATTTGTAAAAATCACAACCTGGGGACCATTGGAATCATACAGCACAATCACTGTTATTCACTGCATCTTAATATTATGGCCGATCTGTGTACAGTTCGAAGTTTATATACATTATTGGGCTTAGTGTTTGAATCTTTAAGGGGGTTCTCAACACAAGGTCAAAACTATACAAATAGGGTTACAGTATACTTACACTCACTTAGATTATTAACTCTGTGGTGCTGAAAGTTCTACACTATCTTATAACTTGCAAAGGCTTCCTGTTTGCTAGTTCGGACAGTTTGTGATGATTTAGGAGAAGACTATAAGAAAAGGGGGGGAGAGCTCAGAGGACTTTGGGCTAAAGTTCGAGTGGCTTCTGCTTTGTGGAAGGAAGCTAGTCCCCCACTGAAAAATGGAGGCAGTAATGATAGATGACAGGGTTTAAAGGGAGGTGACTGGGAGGTGGAGGGTTGCGAAGATTTTGTACATAGGTTTGTACAATGTAGAAATGGTATTTATAGGACACTAGATTTGGGAGAAGGGGCTTCAAGCATGTTCCTCCTCCCAAAATGCAGTTATTTCACAACACCACAGTATAATGGGAATGTCCAATGAGTTCAGTGCAAATTTGAGAAGGATGATCATAGATTTGCACAGGAATTTAACTTGGAGCCATTTCTCAACTGCAGACAACATCCAAGATCATCAGTTCAAACAATGTTACAAAGACAAGTGCAAGATACAGTATTGGGAATAACTGTTCCTTGCTCACTTCGTATGATTTATTTGATGATTTATTTACAGGGACCCTATGGAACTCAATTTTGTATCCTTTTCTGTAAAGCCCTTAGAAAGCTTATGGTCTGCTGGCTGGTCAAAAGTGTTATTACAAACTTCTATTAAAAAACGAATAGCCCCAGATGGTCCACATTTAGCTAAATCCTAAATTCAACATATAGCAATAAAGCCAAAATGTGGAAAATCTAGTGGCCCTGTGGACTGGACTAAGAACCATTGCCGTCATCCATTCATTCAGAGTGGTCAGATGTAAGAGTTCTGTACACATATTCACTAGATTCATACGCAGCAATGGAGAACTCAGGAGAAGGTAATGGAGGACCAGATTCCAGCACATTTTGGTGATTTTGGAGCAGGAAAAGCAGCAAACTGAACTTGCCTCAATTTCAGAGCCCTCAGTTTTCCATCCCTGCACTAAAGCGCTGGAGTTTAAAATGAAATACATTTTAGTTGCTGAAGTTTTAACTTCATTGCTCCAGTACTTCTGAAAGACACTAATCATAGTTATTCAGCATGATTACAGAACTGATCCTGACAGTATCAGAATAATTAGAAGCTTTCACAACGTTCAAATAAATCATAGAACAAAGAATCCCACAGCCCATGTCAAGAAGTGCTACAGCATATACTAGTATCTAGTAAGAGCTACGCTGTTCAAGTGTAAGTTCCTTAAGGAACTTTTGGAGGTTCTTCAGTTAGGAACTGTAGAGAAACCTCTTAAGGTGCTTTGAGGAACCTTCAAGAAAATGTTTTTAGAAACAAAAGTTTCCATAAAGCTTCTTTAAAGCACCTTAAGAGGTTCCTAAACAGTTCCAAATTGAAAATTGAAGATCCCATTACAGTTCCTCGAGATACTTGTACTTTTACCTGTACACAGTATATTAGTTCTCTGTGGGGCGATAATACTGAGTCTCTACCTATGACTCAGATACTCGGTGTGAGTATGTGTCTGTATGCTTGTGTTTCAGCCTAATGTATGGAAAACTAGCAAAGTCTACCAGCCGCAAGACAGACAGTGGGGCTGGAAAATGGAAAGCGAGGGGACGCAAGAAAGCACAAGAGTGTGTAAATGTCAGTTTTGAAAGATCTAAGTGTGGGCAGGTGGTACACTGGAGGACGGCTTTCCCTGTGCAGCTCTTACACACTAACGTGCGCCCCACACACACACACACACACACACACACTTCGCCCCTCTGTTTGTGGTCGCACACAGCCGCGACTGTGACGCATGGTGCTCTGCTCGCTGAGGTGTGATGATTCTACGCCTCCACACACACACACACATGCACACACACACTAGGGTAACATGGGCACCTTTGCAAAAAGGCTTCTACACAAGGCTGCTACCCCATTACATAAGATAAGCAGTACCTGCATAAATTTCAGAAACACGATATACATACGACATATGTGTATAATTACTGTATGTAGATACTGCATGACAAGGGTTTTGCTTCAGTTTCTTTGTTGTCTGGCTTCCCTGACTGACAGGGAAAGAATCACACTGAAGCAAAATCTGTAGGTGGGTGGGTGTGTTAGCATAGGGCACAACAAAGAGGTCAGCAATGAAAGTGAGTGTGAGAAAAGGCAAAGGTTAGTGATCTTTCCCAGGGAACTCCACCAGTGACCTTCAGTGGAAGCAGCAGTGTCTGTTTTACTTTTGAACTTTGTTATAATGACAGGATGCGCAATGAGCTCAATGACATACTTGATTTGATGGCATTCGAATTTTATTTGTGCAAATGTATACTTTTAATATATGTACAGCATCTGGATTGGTTGATGTTGATCTTACAGGAACCCTGATCTTTTGATTGTGTAAGCTGGATTTTTACTAGAATAATAAAAATAGAATAGAATTTTGCCTATATGAAAAATAAAAATATTATTGTGATGCTCCACTGACCTGTAATAGGAACAATAGTGCCTTAAATGTTGTTACTCCGGGCTCTGCAAGCCGGCTACTGCTCTGTGTTACCAGGGCCGGCCCAAGCCTTAATGGGGCTCTAAGCAGATTTTCAGATTTTCATTCATTTTTATACCGCCACCTTAGCACCAGACCCTTCATTATTCCACAGGGAAAGAGATATTATGCAATACACTGTGTCCGGGACTTTATCAACCACCCAAGCAGCGCATATCTACGTTTGTGCAACAGTGGCAGCAGCCAACAGCAGGAATTGATTAACCCAGTATTGGTGTGCCAACTATGAAAATAAAAATAAAATATTTATATTTTTATCATATATAGCTTAATGCTCTTGGTGGCCCCCTGTTGGCTTTGGGGCCTAAGCGGACGCATAATTTGAGTATGCCTTGGACCGGCTCTGTGTGTTACTTCGGAGAGGCAGGCAGGACAACGCTTGCAACGCTGCGTAATCTAAGTTTTGTAAAATCCTGGAGTCTTGCTTCACCGCATCAGTCCACAAGCTTCCTTCACTTTCAGTGACTGTTCTGTATCTCTCAGCTTGTCCAGAAATTACTGTAAAAAGTGTTTCTTTAGAGGCTGCCTCAAAGCGTGAATGACACTTCCTGGCTGTAGGGGGAGCCCAGGAGCAAGACATGCCAATTCTCGCATAGTGCTGCTTTAAATTTGAACATAAAATGAATACTTCACCATTTTTTCAACCTAATCTCTACCTGCCGCATCTGTAGCCCACAGTGGATTACCACAGAAAATACTTTTCAAAAAGCACAGAAAACCCACTGACTCAAAACAGACTTACAGCAGACTTACAGCAAGTCACCAGGTTAGGTGCTTCAGCAGTGTTCTCTAGCTGACGACAACCCTGTCTTCAAATTCATATAGTAGTTTACGATCGTTACTGAGATACACTTTTCCATCTCTTTCATGTTATAGCATATGTGGTGTCTCTGTCTTCCTGTTTTGACTGATCATTTGAAGAGGACCTAGAAGAGGACCTGTTTTCTTTGCCATTGTTCAACAATGAGACTTTGATACATGGATGTGACAAACTGTGCATCTCAAACACTGTTGTGTCCTTTATGAAAAAAAAGGGTTGGAACATCGTCTTAATTAAAATCACATACCATTTAAACATAAAAAACAACAATAACAACAACAGATAATTATAATCTTAATCTATTGTGTTTGAATTGGACTTTAAGGTGTATCTAAATGTGTGTGCATGTGTATGTGTGGGATCCCGTGCAAGGTAGCAGACGCATGGCGAACTGGGGTTCTTCACACGTCTGAATTCCCGTCGATCAGAACCTAAAGGTCACCTAAAAACCACCAGCACAGGTCTTTGTTTCGAAGCCACATGTAGAGAATCTGAAGACCATTTCTGTGGAGAGAGAGACAGATAGGGACAGACAGAGGGGAGCACAAGAAGGAGGGCAAAAGTACTAAGAGAGCATAACGAAGAAACGAAACAGTGGTGGTACCACGCGTAGGCTGTCGAACCCACAAGAGACGATGAGGCGAAAGACCACCCGTTAGGAGAGAAAGAGCGAGAGCGCTGAGAGGTGTGATCTAGCTGGGAATCCCTCAGACATCGAAAGGGGCCTCCTACTTGTCAGCCACCTAAACCGCCAGAGTGGGACAACCCACTGCGAAGCCAGTACAGCAGTGCACACAGCTACGGTGGGGGATTCAGATGCGCATCTGTAAAGTTTAGGGGTCAAACCACTGAAAGAGCACGTCGACCAGGGTTCGCCTTCAGGGATTTGTAGTGGGTTTTTTTGTGTTGTACTTGAAGGTTTGTCAAGCATAAAACTATTGCGTGGTAATGCTCAGATTGGGCAATGCACATGATGAGCTATAGATGAGAATACATCTTCTCGTATTTGTTCTCAGCAGAAAAACAGTTATCTACTGTAGATTTCTGGAAAGTGAAAACGCCCCACAGAGAACTGCATCAGCCTCTTCAAGCATGAAGAGCACATCATTGCTGATAAGCAGCATCTCTTTGGGTTTGCCCCAGACGTTTTACTATAAAGATTTCTGTGGATTACTGATGACAAATTTCACACTTTTTGCTGCAAGGCAATACTTATAGTGTAATCTGAAATGCAAGTCTTAAACAAGCAAAAGAAAATCCGAAGCACCTGTAGCCCATGAACTAAGTATTACAGGACAGTCACTGTAATACTTTAGAACTACAATATACAGTAGCAATCAAATTATTGCAGATTAGTTTCATTAGCACAATGTAAAAGCTTTTTTTTTAACAATAAACCAATCAAACAATACCAATTTAAATAGCTCAACCCAATTACTAGAACAAGCACTTTCTCCACATTTTACATTAAATGACACTTTTAATGAGTCTCTGAATTATTCAACCCTTCATGACGAGCGTAGTTAGTACTTAGTAGATCACCCTTGTGCCGTTATGACCTGCTGCAAATGTGATGCATAGCCAGATACAGCTGCCTTCTTCAAATACCACCAAATTTTTTCTATGGGATCAGGCGACTGTGATGACCACTGCAGGATCTTCCACAACTTGTTCTGAAACCAAGCGTAGGTGGACTTCATGGTCATTGGTGGTATGCTTATAATAATTATCCTGTTGGAGGGTCCAATGAGGCCCAAGCTCCAGCTTCCTCAAAGAAGAGATTACATTTCCTCCTAGGATTTCCTGAAACTTGATTGAGAACATCTTGCCTTGCACAAGCTGCAGGTGTCAGAGTGTCAGAGAAAGCAAAGCAGCCCCAGAGCATTACAGAGCCACCACCATGCTTCACATATAATCAAATGCTTCATTGTATGCTTCATTTTCCCAAACATACCCCTGATCCATAGACCAGAAAGAACCAGTTTTACTTCATCGCTTCACAGAAAAGAAATTCCAAACCTTTTGTGTCTTATTTCTCTGGTTTTGAGCAGACTAGAGGAGCGTCTTTTTAAGCTTTTGGGTCAGTAGTAGTGTATGGACATAGAGATCTTCAGCGTTTAGTATGTTCCTTACTGTGCAAACGGAAACCTCAGAGCCTGCTGCCACCAAATCATGCTGCAATGCAAGGGTTATTGACTAATTGCCTCCTCAGAAATCTGGTGACAGTCAGTGATGGCTTCCTCTTTCTGCCACATCCAGGTAGTGTAGCCAGTGTTCCTTTAACTGCTTCCAGCTGTATCTCTAGGAGCATCCAGTGCCTTTGCTCTCTGTCTGGATCCTTTCCCTTGTTTGTGAAGGCAGTGGTCTCTTCACTAGACTTTGTGGACAACTCCTTTGATTCTTGGCCATTTTTCTAACATTAATCAAATGTCACAGTCAGCAAACCCAGAGCCAGTCCAGGCATTTGATGTGTTTTATCTCAAGCACCCTAGATGCAGCTAAAGAAGGCGTTGGTTTGCTCTTATGAGGAATTCTGTTTGGGGGTTGCTTTAAGTTAGTATGCAACGACCTGTCGGTACACCCTTCTCAGGCTGTCTAGAATGTATGTGAGTGGTCTTAGAAGAGAAGCATTTGTAATGTACATGAAGTACCAGTACTGTCAAGGTCTCCTACCTCGGCTCTATATGAGAACTACAAATGTTGTACAGATGAGAGATAAAGATAAAGCACAGCAATAAGGTAGTATGTTGGAAAAAAGGAATGTAAGTGCAAGCAAGTGCAGAGCGCTGCAGCTTTGGCTGTAAGGGCAGGCTTTCCTACAGAATTGATTGAGTGAGAGGGGAACAGCGGAGGGAGGGACTGAGGGCACTTTATCTGAAACCGATCTTCTTCTTTAGAAACACATCTAAGCCGTGACACACTACACCAGCGGTCTGGATCCACTCATACTGTATTAAATGCACCCATGTATATACACACACACACACACACACATACATAGTCATGGTCATTTCAGTTTTAAAATGTTCAATTTAGCTACATGTCTACATAGCCTTGTCCTATACAGGTACCACTTTACAGACACACACACACACAAGTTTTGGCATTTTCAACCTTTCTAAGCCTAACCCTAAACCCAACATCAACCTTAATGTCAATAACATAAAAAGGTTTTATCTTTTTAGTCCTGAAAATGTACATATATATATATCTATATATATACACACACACACACGTGCATATGCATGCACTCGATCTCTGATCTATCTCAGAGATTTGGGCCTACTCTAAGGGTCTCTAGAGCTTTATGAGTCAAATCAACAGCTGAAGACTGAAAGGTCCCAGAGGAGCTCAGAAGTGCTTTTTTTACTGATCCTAACCAGAGAAACCGAGACGAGCGAGAAGAAAAGTGATTCAAGCTGAGCCAGCAAACACTCTCTCTCTCCCCCCTCTCTCTTTCTCTCTCTCTCTCTCTTTCTCTCTGTCACACACACAGACAGGGTTTAAGTGTAATTCAATGAGTGCTGCATGCAGGCTCCCACATTGTGGGGATGGGCAGAAACCTCACTATCCTGATGAAGGTTCTACAGACATCTGGAGCTGTTTAAAAATGGTCAGGTATGGCCCAGGCACAGCTCCTTATGGATGTCCATCCTTACCTGATTCATTTTCCTTCTACAGGACAGAGAACAGCCTGAACTTATGGCCAGACTACAAAATAAACAGACAGAGAGAGAGAGAGAGTGCGAGAGAGAGAGGGTTATTTAACCTCGTACCAGACATTTCACCTGCTTCTCAGACACTCCGAAAACAAGCAAACACAAACATATACAGTACAGTCACAAACACCTTGCCGTGGAGTCATACAGACACTATATGTTTGAACACACCTCTGCAGTTAACGCTTATTTTTTTTTAAGCTTAAAGGAATTAATAGGGAGTTTGTGCCCCTTAAGTGCTGTAACAACCCTTGCTCTTTTGGAAGGGTTTCACACTAGATGTTGGAACATTGCTGTGGGGATTTGACTGAAGTTAGATCACAGTTTGGATCACAGTTGTCCCTTCAGCTCGTCCATGAGGTAAAGGATGGTGCTCCACCACCCCAGAGAATGCAGTTCCACAATGCTGGGACAATTTACCCCTCTATCAGTGCTGGACATTGGGCATGTTTGACCCTAGGCTCATGCTCTCATGTCCATTCCAAGTAGCTGAATTTACTAATTGTGAGGGTGTCTGGATACTTTTGCTTATAGTGTACAACCCATTATCTATGTACAACTGCCTGAATGTATGTGTATGTACAATCAGCCATAACATTAATACCACTGAAAGAATCTGAGCACTTTTGACAAGGGCCAAATTGTGATGGCTAGACGACTGGATCAGAACATCTCCAAAACATCAGACAGGTCTTGTGGGGCATTTCGGGTATGCAGTGGTCAGTACCTACCAAAGGTACAACCTGTTAACCAGTGACAGAGTCATGGGCAACCCAGGCTCATTGATGCAATTCATGGAGACCCTACCTCACATCTTACAGGACTTAAAGGATCTGCTGGTAACGTCTTGGTGCCATGATAGAAATACACAAAACTGTAATGGATTAGCAAACTTTTAGAGGCACTGTAGTCAGTAGTCAGTGGTCCATTCATTGTTAGCCACATTAGCATATGGTTAGAAAGAGAAAGTCCTCTAACAGAGAAGGTCCTCTGATCCATCTTGGTCTTCAGTCTCACTTTACCTTTACTGTTTGCATAAGGCACAATAACTAACCACTGAAGTGGAAAGAACGGAGACCACGCAGTAGCCCTATTGTTTAGGCCGTAACGGGTTTGGAACTAATCAATTTCCACTCCACTCCAATCCACAGCGAAACTTCACCAGACATTCAGACATCTCTGTGCAACCGAAGCCAAGTGGAACCGATACTAGCTCTGTAGTGACCCACATCTGTAATGTGTGTGTATTTAAGACTGTAGGTTTACCTGTGAGTGTTATATGGAGGTCAGCGGATCAGTTAGTGGTGATGGTGATGTGTGTGTTGGCGTGTGTGTAAGTGCCAGTGAGTGTGTGTCAAGTGGGTCATGCTAATCTCGGAGGTCAGGTCCAGACTGCTGATTTCCATGAAACGTAAACAAGAGAAACATAACCTGGACCTCATAGATAAGCCATACACACACATAAACACACACACACAGTGCGTCAACTGAGATCACAACCCTGAAATAGAAAACTGCATCTTAGTCTCACATTTCACTGCGAGCTGTCTTACACACACACACACACACACACACACACACACACACACACACACACAGAGAGAGGCAGACATTTGGGTTGTACAGGACTGATTAAAAGGAGAATGAAAGACAAATGCTTTGGAAAAGAAAGTTTCTTTAAACATCAATTCCTGTCTGTGTGTGTGTGTGTGTGTGTGTGTTTAGATATGCAGTCAGCCCATATCCAGACTGATACTCAACATGTTCACTGATGTGTGACTGTTTTTCTCCAGATCTGCATGCATGCACTCTGTCTTCTTCTTCTCCTAACCTCTTTCTTTCATTTGTCTCCTTTTCTCTCTCTTTCTCTCTCTCTCTCTCTCTCTCTCTCTCCTAAGACGTGGTCTGCCTGAGAAAGTTCACTCAGGCCAGCTTGGGCTTTGATAAAGGCCTGTGTGTGCCTGTGTGTGTGTGTGTGTGTGCACGTAGGGGCCTGAACCAACAGCAATAAAGGTTCAGCCAAGACAGATAACACTAGACTAGACTTGATTGTGCATGTGTGTGTGTATGTGTGCACACTGAAGAATGTGGATCCACATAAAGGAAAGTAGGTTATAGCATGTTGATCTGTACTTAAACAAAACAAAACAACACACTCACACACACACACACACATCAAAATGACACAGTCATATAGCCCATGAGATGATCAGTGCCATCTTTGTACTGAGGGCTTTTACAGCAGCTTTAATTAAGCACTGTTGCATAGATTAGTTCTGCTGGCCTGAAGGATGACGCCATGCTTCCCTCTCAAACTCTGATACACTGGCACCCTGCCAGCTGCTTACATCTGCACAGGTCCCATCTGTTACAAATACACACACATGCACACACACACACACACATGCAACTGGCCATCAGCATCTAATCCCATTCTAAAAGCCCCCTGCTAAGCACTCCAGTTCATTTTTTAATTACTACCCCTTTTAGGGTATATTCCATTAGTATAAGCCCAACACCTCCACGCCTCCCCCCCACCCCCCACTGCATGTAGGGCATTCAGCTATAATTAAAATTCTACATTAAAGTTCAGTGAATATAAACTCAAACCAACTCAAACACAAATCTAATGAAATGAACAGCCTCAAATCAATGCCTACACAAAGGCCCATCATATACAGTCGATCACAACCTGACCGCTGTCTGACCATGCCCCTCCCCCCCCTCCCGCCCTTCCTCGAGGTGATCAATGAGGGGTCATAAATCTCCTTCACTACTGATTGACTTAATGACTCGGGCTGCTCCATATCCTCTTTATTCACTTCAGCAGCTTACCTTTGACCTTTCTGCCTGCCTGCCTGCCTGCAGCGACGGTACTCACTGAAAGAATGTGAGCTGAGATGGTTTGAGCAGACCTAATAAAAAAAGAAACGCATGTACAATTAAAATATGTGCCGTATGAGCACTGCTCACATCTCTATAACTGTTCACAACAAACACATCACTTTATAATGGGATGTGCTGTGTGTTGCACTGTCCACACTAATGGAGATGGGAATAACACTACCATCTTTAAAAATTAATTTCAATTCAATTTCTGAAGATGTGGCTAAGTGGGTGTTTCTTCTGATGATGAAGATAAACAGGATATTCTAGCGCCCAGCCTGATCCACTGAAGCCACGGTGTAGTTGTTCCATTAGAAAGGGGATCTCCTGGCTACACTGTAGGTACAGTATGGTGTTACAGTTATTTAGGACTGCTCTCTGTCCTCCTGGGAGGCTTAATGAACCACAAGGCCGGCCTCCACTGACCCGGACTCTTCCGCAGTGGCTCACCATCTGACCTTCGACTTTTCACCTTAAGTGACCCCAAAGTCTCTTGCTGTCCATGTGGTGGCAGTGGTGAGGGAGGTGCAGTGGAGAGTCTGAAATGCACTGTGTGTGCACATGCTCGTTTTCATACATCTGCAGGACAGTACAGTACAGTATAGTCAAGTTCCTTTCACAAAAGCTACATGCTAAGTTTTTTTTTTTTAATTTGTAATTTGTATTTTTTTTAGATGTATAAGATATGTTTATAGGCCAAAACAGTCAATAATTTATTTGTACATTATGTTTTAGTACAGTGCATTACTTTTTACAGCCTATATTTGTCCCTGAAATAAAACTGGCTGTTCTAAAGAGAAAATTGCACTATAAAAGAATATTCTTTATTAAATCAGTTTTAAATAACAGTACCACATTCATTCATTAATTACACTAATTTTTCACTGTTGATAATGTTTGATGTATATTTTGAGCACAATGTATACACAAAATATTAACTAAATGACTCTCACCCCACACATTATTGGCTGTCTTAATTTCCTGATTTATGCATTAAACTTAAATTTTACAGGAAATAAGTATATTTTCTATTTTAGTTAAAAGCCATTTGCATAGAATATCTATTTTTGTAGAATATGTAATTTCAATAATTATAAATATATTTTTTGTCTGTCCCCATTTTCGGGTTGTGTTACCTCTGATTTGAAACGGCATAAAATCTGCATACAGTTCTATTAAAAGACATGTGGCCTGCACCCAGAGTTGTCACTTCCTCTGGTGGGAAACATGTGTCAGTGAGACATGTCAAACGTCTAATCTCATTATTTTCTATTTTAATTATTTGTCAATTATTTTTTATTTATTGTGATATTGAGTGAATCTCCCATTCAATTTTTTATAAATGATAATGTGTTGAAAAGCCATACAATTTCTATACTCTGTATATATATATATATATATATATATATATATATATATATATATATATATATATATATATATAAAAGGGAAGTCAAAGTAAAAATATTAAACATATGTATGTATTTTTATGTGTATAAAATATATGTATGATTATTCCATACATAATACATATATGTTGGACATGTACAGTATATGCAGGAGCATTTGTATGGGTGTTGGTGATATTAGACTGTCTGACTGTTTGGCCAGAAAGGTCCTCCGGCATGGCCAGGCTTCAAGTCAAGCTGAGAGAATACCCTCTGTCGCCAAGCAGCCCAGACTGTTCCAACATGGCAACATCCGGGAGGTGGGGAGAGGGTGTGGTAGTGCATGTGAATGTGGTTTCCTTCCAGAAGGTTCTCTTAGAGTTGGAGTTGGCCCTTAAAAAGATTGTAGACACAGAGTCAGTCTCTGCTGCCAATAAGAAAAAGTGAAAAAGTGACAGCCATTGGCTTAAAAACACCTCCAGATCCCGATAAGCTCGACAGCACGCTTGCTTTGATAACAGGCCTGAGCTGCACAGTGCTGTCTCTGGTGAATATCTGTTCTGTGGCGTCAGTGTCAAAGAGGTGTTGATGACGGCGGCTGTGTTACGCAGGGAAAAGGCCAGGCTTCAAACTCTGTGTTGTGACTGCTCTGGAGATGTTTTTAGGGGCGGCGTGACGTCTACTGTTTATCTCACTCAGTCTGATGTGCTGGGCAGAGTCTGCTAAGCTACGCTAGACATCTTAGCAGCTCATTAAAGCTTGGGACTTGGCATCTAACTCATTCTCTAAATTGTTCTGGTCCTAGGCCTTTTCTTATAAGGACTTGTCTGCATGTCTCACATTCAATCTTTCTCTCTTTCTTTGTTTAGCAATGTGCTATATGTTGTCTATTAGCCTCATTCCATGGGCTGTGCTATGGGGTGGAGCCAGATGGACTGACTTGAACATGGATCAAAGAACTTGCCATAGTCTATTACTGAATAAAATCCAGCTCTATCCTGCACATATTGTACATTCCCTTCTGTTCTATTTTTTATCTGTCGATTACCATCATCTTGATGTTTTCTTATATTTGCCTGTTGTAATGGTTGATCACAACAGACAATAATGTCTCTGGACTCTGGACAGAATAACAGAAATCCAGCTGAATCAAAGCACAGCTTTAACAGAGGCCAGCCGGCAGCTGCTGAACGACCTTTCTTTTGGCTTCTGTTATAATTGTGTTTTTAATCAATTGGTTTTTTGTTCTTCTGTAAAAGTACAAGCGAATTTATTGTCTGTTGTAATTCATCTTTTGATACCAATTGAGTAGATATTTTGAGATTATCTTCAGAATGCTTTGATTTTTAATGCTTTGATCATATTTTACAACATTTGTTTCTTTAGTTCCAGCAGAAATCAATTAAAATCCTCCTTGCTTTCTTTAGCGGTATTGTCAGAACAAAACCTTGTATTTCTAAATTTGCAAATTTGCTGGAAAAGGAAAAAACCTTACTAACTTTTAATAAAAAAAAAAAAAAAAAAACATTTCTATTGCTCCGTTCATCATGATGAAATTTTGCCACAATGTAATGAACAACCAGATTCAAATTATATAAAAAATCTAAAACCAGCCAAAATCCAGACACAAGATTTGAGCGTGACAGCATAGAATGATATGATCCATGTCTCTTTGTATTCCTTCCCAAACTCCAGGCCTTGATCTATCATCACAATGGTATAAACCATGATGCAGTGTTAGCATTAGCCATGGACAAAAGCAGAGCTTCAGGGTCATCATTTTGTTCACACGGAACTGCATACAACTGGAAGTCCATCAGACAGCAGAAGGCTGCAGGCAGACCGTTGCCATACCAAAGCACAACTGAGCAGACATAACAAGCGGCCATGTTTGTTTTTCCTCACGATGGCTGGCCTGCTTTTCCTGCTCCACCGATTGTTCCTTAGTTCCAGACGTCAGGAAGGGAGCCCGGCAGGACGCAGGAAAGAGGAGGTGAGAGGAGAGATGTGGGAAAAGGATAGAGGGATGGATTCACAGCTACAACGACACACAATACAGGGAGAACTGCAAGCTTGTCTAATAGCAGATGCATAAAGGAAGATGGTTTGTTAGGATCTGAGACAAAAAGGACTGGGGTTTTGGAGCACAGACTGATTCCAATGTGGGCATGTTTTTCATATAAATCTAATAAATATACTGTACTACAGTAAGTCTGTCTCGTCTTTCAGTTTACTTCAATGTGTTCCTGTTTTCAGCGTTTGCTCCTGTTTATACCCCCATAAATGAATGGCTAGGCCAGAGGGAGCTACATGTGGTAAACACTGGTGACAGGTTAGATGGGAGCCCCCAGATTTCTAAGACACACACAGTGTGTGTGTACACATACACACAGACATGTTCTCTCTCCCACATGTGTTATTGCTGAATTCCACAATCAGTTAAGCCCAATCAACTCCACTAACCTCTTAGTTTACCTTTAACCTGACCTCACTGTTTTCCCAATGGAGCGCTCCCTCTGGAATCACAGCACCAGTGGAACCCCATACCCCCCCTAATAACTACACATACACACCCAGACACACACACACACACACACACACTCATATGTCTGCAGGAGTAGTAAGGTTCAGCTGTCCAAGGTTGACAGAGTAAAATGCACATATGTAACTCTTGACCTCTGACTCTGGAGTCCTTGGTGTGCATGTGTGTGTGTGTGTGTGTGTGTGTGTGTGTGTGTGTGTGTGTGTGTGCATGTGAGAAAGCGCCACTCACTGCACACATTCGTCTTCCAGAGTTTCCATCTAACCTTCAAAGCCCAAGAGGAAGCAGCAGAAAAATGGTAGCATGTGAATAAGAGAAGGTGAGAGAAACAGTGTTTGTGTTTGTGTGTGTGTGTGCAAGCACGCATTTGTGCCTTTCACAGCTCTGAGACATATGATCCAGCTCTTATGACTAATTAGCAGCTGACAAATCCATGACTATGTCCTGATGAAAAACATATTTTTACACTTTTACACTTTGCCAGTGAGATGCCTGCATGTTTTTCATCAAGACTCACTCTCTAACAACACTGCAGCATCAGTGTTTGCGTTAGTGACTGGACACACTAACAGTCCAATCCACCACAGTGTACTCTTACACAACGGACCTTGAAGTTCTGGTGGTAACCCCAACTCTAGCTTGACACTGTACACCTTCTGAGCCCAGAGAACATATGGTCTATATGAAGGAGTGGGTGAGCCTAACCTTCGAGACACAATCAGAGACAGAACACACATGGGTCACCCTCAGTGATAGCAAACACACACAGATGTATATAACAGAAGCAAGACCTTGGCAGGCCCCATGCTGCTTTGCCATCAGCGTCTGGAGTCAGAGAGAGCACAATTGTCCGTGCTCTCTCCGGGTGGGTAGATGCCGCTCTCTCTCCCTTATCACTTTGTAGGCCAGCACAGGTCTCTGTTAGATGGTGTGGTGGAGCTGGATACCCAGCACTTTCCTCAGAGCGTGTTGGATGCCTGGCCATGCTGGTGGTGGCGGGATTGTCATGTATTGGACGAGACATGTGTACGGTCCTTAACTTCCTAGTGTCGGAAGCATTGGTAGTGCTAGGAGGAGCTATAAACAGGTGGGTTAATTGACAGTAACAAATTGGAAGAAAAAGGGGGAAATGTGTGTATTTCTCACAATTGCGTTGGCTAATTATCTTCAAATACAAATACTTTATTTATTTATTTATCAATGTTATTATGCCTTAATGACCTGTAATGGAATTGGTCATTACAGGACAGGCAGACATGGTAGTAGACTCCATCCAAAAGCACTCCACTGGTGGGAGACAATTGTTTCTAAATTCAGCACTGTGCAATTTATTCAAAAGTTCATCAAGGAGACCTTTGATTACAGCTGTGGTCACCTGAGGCACGATCTGGAAAAGAAAAACACAAATTAGAGATTATGTGTACCAGTAGAGAAGTGGGTGGCCGTTGCCTTTGGAAGCTATTTGGGGTAGGCAGGATTGTGGAGGAGTTCTGCAGTGCAATAATTAGAGCAGTTTTCCCTGTACACATAACAGTCCCTGATGCCAGGAAGCTGGTAGAGATTGCAAGTTACTTTAAAAGTCGCTGGAGAGTACCACAATCTGTAGGCACAATTAACGGGTGCCACCTACCAATAAAAGCATCAGAAGAGTATTCATTGTAATTGTTTTAACCAAAAAGGATGGCATTCAGTAATATTGCAAGCAGTTGTGGTTGTGAGTGGTGGATTTGTAGGAAGTGTTGAGTGATGTGTTAAGCCGAAACAGAGTCAATATCTCTGGTCATAGAATTGGACACTATGCTATTCGAGATTCGCCTACAAAACTGGCTCATGAGACCCTTTGCAGATCCTGACAAACCTATTCAATGTGTCATTCACCTCAAATGTGGTCAATAATGCCAAGATGTTTTTGCTTATTTGTAATTTTGACCAACATGTAACATTATGACGCTTTACTTAATTTTTTGCCTTCTGACGTTCTGCTGAACCCAGCCTAATAAATGTCCTCAGGTATTTCCAAATACACCTTTGCATGCTTTTAAGAACTTTACAGCTTGTCTTGTATTTCTTATGAGAAACGTATCACCATTAATGCGTTCATTTCTTCTGCTTACTACTAAGTCATTTGGCTGTTGGTTGCTGCTTTTAGTTGTAAATGACTTTACATGGTGATGACACAGCACTGAACATTTGGCCGTTTGCACTGCATGTTTATTGGTTTTCAGATCAGTAGTTATGGGTCAGGAATGGCACCAAATGTGCCTGACAAAGAGCTTATAAAGGACTACTTGCATGGTGTAGTGTGACGTGTGTCTTCATTCCAACCAACATTGGTGGTGCTTTTCGGAAAAGTTATATACATCATGATACGTTGTTCATTATCTTGGTAATTAATGTGGCAGGAGTTAGACTGAAATTCTTACCAATGAAAAACTGGAAAACAGATGATTTACCATTGGCCATTTCAAGATTTTTACCCTTATGTTTCCAACTGAGTAAGTATTACTACAGGGCTTAGTTTAAATGAAAAAAAAACATTTCCAGAAATCATTGGGTAAAAATTTCAAATTTAGTAAAATAATCAAATTTAGTAATTAGTATTTTAGGATTTTGTATTTAGTTTCTATAATTATTCTATAATTTATTTATAAGTTTTCCTTACTAAACTTTTGTTTGTTTTAAATATCATGCAATGACTATGTAGACGTTTGACCATGTTCTGTGGCAACGGGCTTGCGGTCCACTGCTCTAGCGCTAGTAGAATACAGTACATTGCTCTGACACTCTCTGGTGGTTTCAGTAACTTTAATAACAATGACTTTAAGGCAATGCTACGGCCCATTTGCTCACCTCCAGACAGAGCTAATGTGAGCCAAAGCCAAGCTGAGCCTGATAAAATACAGCCCCAAACCGCTCTCCCTTCTCTTCTCAGCATCAGCACACTGCTTCAATAATTCACTCTGCAAGCGCTATCGGAGCTGTGCTCAATGGTACATTTCTACTTGGGCATATGTATACAGGATACACATATATTTCTTGGTGTGTGTGTGTGTGGGGGGGGGGGGGGGGGTGGTAATAGATCAGATACTTTGTCTGGGTGATTTCTAGCCACTCAAGTGCATTTCTTTTACATAACATAGCTCCGAGCTTTTAAATTGTGGTTAAATAGAAAAGTACATAGATATACTACAGTACTGGGATTAATGTGCTCTGTATGCATATGATATACTGTGATGTACAGTAAACCGTTTCTACATGTGTAGCATAGTGTGCATAATATATACTTGTTATCCTGGTGATATACCCTAGTAATATTCCTGGCACTATGTATATGTGTGAGTGTGCGTGACTTGTCTATATGAGGTTACTGCTGTATACCCAGCAGTGGTGCTATATAAGGCAGAGGGAGTGTAATAGTATGTGCCAATTGCACCAGTGGAGCCACCTCACAGTTTACACACACACACACACACACACACACACATTCACACAGCACTCCCATACTGAGAGTAAACAGAAGACTGGCACTGAAACAGTCAGAGACACAATAACACAGAGAAAGAGTTTTGCACACATACTTACATACACACACACACATACACAACTGAAGCAAAGGAAGCTGCACATTCAGATTTATTGGTTTGTTTTGCGCAGGGTAAGTAGGGCAAATCTCTAACAGACAAATCCACACACTACATTAGCCTCGAGCTGACAGAGCAAGGCTAATAAATATGACTGCTTACAATCTGAAAGTGCGTTAGATGTCTCCACGCACATCAGTGTTTGCTCCAACATTTCAATTCAAACCCCTTACGAGTTTGGTAAGACACAGCGTCTGGACGGCTCAGGGGAAATCCAAGTAAACGGGTGCTCGCTCACACTGCTTCTCTAACGAATGTGTCTTGGCCAAGACGCAAGAGCACTAATGTGAAATGGATGAATCCAATAGAAACAGTTTAGAACATTGGAAGGCTGATCTGAGGGCACCGCCGGGGCCGCTGGAACAGCATGCACTCGACTAAAATCAGCATTTATTCAGGGACATTAGCATTACTGAATAAGGACACTACTGCCTTCTCCGTTTAATGTGCTTGTGCAACTGAGAATTATGGCGATTGCACTTCTAATTTGGGCCTGTCTAGTGCAGTAATGTGTACAATGCAGAAATTTATGTCTTTCCATTTTTAGCTGGCGCTCTCCTAATTTGCCTTTTCTCTACAGGCCCTCTGTGTGCGCTTCAGGTAACAGTGACTCATCACTCCACTGAGGACTGGGGGACACACATATTGGTTATTCATGAGTGCTGCAGTTCAAGTGATTAATGGAAGCAGAGTCATTTCTGCTTAATGATGAGTAAAAAAGTAAAAAATATGGGTCAGTGCTGATTAACACATGAGGGACAAATAAAGAGGTAACAGACATTGGGCTTGGAAAGACGGCAGAACACACCAGCATTGTTCAACCTAACCTGTAGATGCTGCATATGTAGCATACTGTGAGTCACCATGTGAGTCACATGTATGATAAAAATGACACTGGCATCAGCTATAAGTGTAGCATAAGTACACACGACTAGGTTGTACCATCCATCCATCTTCTTCTCCGCTTCTTCCCAGTCAGTCGGAATCTGGAATCATTGGACGCAAGGCCGGGATACCCCCTGGACAGGGTGCCAGTTCATCGCAGGTTACCACACACACCATTTTGCTCACACCTAGGGGTAATTTAGCATTGCCATGTGCCATGTGTGTTTTAAAGAGGTGGGAGAAAACCAGAGTACTCAGACGAAATCCACATGGCTACAGGAAGCACACATCAAACTTTTCACAGACAGCAGACCGTGGACCAAACCCACAACCTTGGGAATTTGGAGCTGTGCAGTACACACACTACCTGCAGCACCCAACTAACCCACTGACCATTGTGTAAGTTTCAGTACCTAAGTTTGTGCGTATGTCCTTTTAAAGTCTTGGCATTAACATCCGTTCTTGTAGTGTGAATGCCAATGCGTCTAGATGCATTCCCGATAGCAAAGCACCCCCCACATCAACCACGTCACTGGAGACCCCGGAGAATATGTAAAAACCCCACACCACACCGTCCACCTTCTGTTCGAGTCAGCTGAGCACGTTACAATAACTAACTAACATTACTCGTGGCTGGTGTGCAAAGCAAAACTAGGTGCATCATCTCTGTTAATGAATTACTAATGTGCACCATGCCCCTCCTCCAGCAGAAAGGATGTGAGAAATCCGCACAAGCGATCACAGCAGATGCATTTAAAATACCGAGTGAGAACGGCTATGCGTTTTGGCAATCATTCGTGATCGGATCACCCGAGACGTATGTTAGTGCCAGGTGTGAACCGAGTCTAAGTTACACAAGTGAGTTTCAGATTGGCTGCAGTTGGTGTAATGTAGTGGGTAACAATTCCATAGCAGACTAGGGTTTGATTCCCTGACAGCACCACACTACACTAATAAAAGTCTTTCGGTAAGACTCCTAACTCTACATTCTCCTACTTGTGGAACAGGACTCAAGTGTAAGCGGCCTTTGAAAAAGAGTGTCAACCAAATACCAGTAATATTAAAACATTTGTTGCACCACTAGGTGTTCAAGTCATTCTTTAGCTAGCACCATCTACCTAATGCATACATGGGCACAAAAGCTAAAGCTGCTATGGAAACACAGGCTTGTTATGACCTCCACAGAAATATGATCTAGTATGGGAAAGTATGACAATGACAACTAAATAGACTAATTAAATACTTATAGGCATGGTTTGTATCTGTTTGCATATATCCTTGTTGTGACTGAATATGAATGTATAGCTTTTAGCATCAGTCTAGATGTAGATGTAAGCTTTGGAATTGGAGCTGAAAGTTTGCTTAAACAATATCATGACTAGAGCTGTAAATACAACCACTGCACTAAGTATTTACTGCCTTTATTAGCAAATATAATGCAAAAATAATCAGTTATCAATAAAGGATGTCTTAGCAGAAGCAGAAATAAAGGCCTTTAAACATTACTCAAGACGCCCACTGTCTGCAGGGTCTCACCACACTCAACAATGGCAGAAGTTCATGTATTCAAATATATTCAGTGAAGAGGAACCCAGCCCGCTAAATGTGCCTAGCACTGAACTTTCGTTTAGGCTACCAGCCACTGCTGCGTGATCAAGTTCTCGGTCAGTTCTCCCTCCTCCACAATTGAGAGAAAAACAGATGATCTCCCACTTAATTACATATTATGTTGTTCTCTGTGTTCTCAGGAGGAAAATACTGTACCAGCAGATGTTCTCCTCTGTCCAGGCCTTTCTCGGAAAGCATTTTGGCACAAGGATAATTCTTAACCCCTTAAAAAGCCTATGGACTGCCGATAGGCAGAAAGTGTTATTACAAACTTCTATTACCAGAGAGCCCCACCAGTTTGCACAGAAGTCCCTGTAGTTACTGAATAATACCCCTTAGTGTGTAATAAGCCTTGGAGTGTTAAAGGGTTAGATGGTGGCGCAAACATCACACTGAACACTCTCTCTCTCTACCAGCTAAGATGATATCGACACTAAGACATTTTTGGGAAACTGGGCCCAGATCACTGCAGATAATTGATATAATATACAGCTTTCATTTTGAGAGGGAAATGAGTGTCACACTTGCTTATCCTCTTGTTTATAGAGTCCCTGTAAGAGCTCAACTGCCGTATATGCAAATCGGATTTGTCTCGATGCACTCAGCGAAACAGCGCTGAACCATAGTGATGAACAGACGCAACATCCCAAGCAAACTCCTGTTAGCTCAAACAAACAGCAGATCATTGTTCTGCACAGATACGCAAAAGGCAGCATAAGCAGACTATCTTTAATCAGCATCTACTTCTTGAGTAAACCAGATGCGCTTCAGGAAGCTATAGCAGAACCAGAGTCGACCACAAAAGACAAGAAGAATCCTTTATCTCAGGAAGAGGAGAGACAGTGCACCAGCACATGAGGAGGGGGAAAGGAAGCCAAAACACTGCATGCACTTAATACAAATGTTTGTTTCTTATACAGTGTCAGGACATGGGCTCATATACAGTACTATACACAGTACCGTGCAACAAATTGTATAGGCACCTAACCTGTTTAAAACTCTTTATAAAGCAAGTGTGAAGTAAGTGTGCTTCTGCTTGTACCAACACACTGTGACAATAGGCATTTCAGCTTTTAATCATAGTTATGTCTCATGAGATACTAAGGGGAACATAACTTTGGTACTTAATTTATCTGTAATGCCCCAATTCCATCAATCTGTTCAAATGTACCAGCAGTCTACTTAAATGGACTTAAATGAATGGAACCAATCCAGGTTTTGGGTGATAACAAATATTAAAGGCCTTTTTGAAAATAAGTTTGGAAATGATTAAACAGACACATGTTAATTATTCAAATTATTGTAATATTATAATTTATTCAAGTATTAGTGTAATAAAAACAAATAAAAAAAAACCATAATGACTAGTTAAACATATTCTTAAATGGAAGACATCTTCTTTGGGTGACCAGTTGCACAGTCCTGTATAGTCCACATGTATTACATACCATGGCAAGCAAAGGTGTGAGCACCCCCAGTCAACATTTCTGTCACTGTAAATAGTTAATTGAGTGGAGGATAAACTGATCTGAAAGATGAAAGATGAAACATTCCTTTTGACATTTTAAGCAAGATTAGCACATGATTTGTGTTTTGTTCAACCTTAGAGTGGAGGAAAAAGGGAAGGAACACCATGCAAGGTTTGGCAGCTTTTGCCATGTCTTAGACATGACTGTCCTTGTTAGGGCTGTGGATTGTTTAATCATCATTAGAAACCAGGTGATTACAGAATATAAGAAGATAGCAAAGCGTTTTCAGGTAGCTGGTTCCTTAGTTCTTTATGTGATTAACTGCTAGTATTGTAAGAAAGACAGATCTAAGCACTATTTTGTCTGCCTTCAAGACAGTTTAGCAGATTATGGAGTGATGGTTCACTGTTCTACTGTGCAGCATCACTTGTACAAATATGACCTTCCTGAAAGAGTCATCAAAAGAAAGCCTTTCCTGCATTCACACCCCAACATTCAGCATCAGAAGTTTCTAAAGGAACATCTAAACAAGCCTAATGCATTTTGGATGAAGATAAAATATAACACCTGGACCACAGTGAGCACAGATATAGCTTGGGGAACAAGAATGCATAATATTATCGAGAACACCTCTCCAACTGTTGGCTTGTGTTGCAGCCAGTGGCATGGGAAACATTTAACTGGTAGAGGTAAATAGGATTAGATGAAATAAAAGCAAATATTGGAAGCAAACATGACTGTTAATGAAATCAACAGCTTAACACATCAGTTCCCACAATGGACTACCTCCAGAAGTACAAGCTAAATGGCTCTTACACATAAACATCATCAAACACCTGTGGATGGATCTCAAAAGAGCAGAACCTGCAAGATGGCCCAGGATTTTTGCAATGAAGAAAACATGGAAATCTCCATGAACTGAAGACTTTTAGTGTTTACAAGATACGATACTTGCCAAAGAGGGTTTCACTAAGTACTGACCATGCAGAGAGCCCAAACTAGCTTTTTTTAAATTAAAAAGTAATCTTATTTAGAATATTAAAGTCAGGGTGTCAGTTTTGAGCAGGGCTGCACAAACGTTTGCCACTGTATATAAAAAGGCTTACATTTAATAAAAAACCCTAACCCTAACGCTTACCTCAGAAACCAAACAGCAATGTAGCAGTGTAGCCTTTGTAAGAGCAATAAAATAAATCTCTTTTACTGGTCCTGATACTGTCGATTAGCCTGTTTTTTCTCTCTCTTACTTTTCAGTATTTTTCGTCCTGAAAATGTCTGAATATAAACACACTCATACAAGCACACCCATAGAGAGTCTCAACTGTTAGCAAAAGTCACTAAGGACTAGCACTATCTTTGTGAGATCTCAGCCCCCTCCAGCTGCATGCAGTTAGCACCAGAGTCCAATTTGCGTGTCAACTTTTGCATACTCAAGGCTGCCATGCAGTATGAAGTGCTACAACTGATTTCGCTTCCAAGAACCTAATGTTCACTTTAGTGAATAAAAGATTCTCCCAGGTGAGAGCCAGACGCTAACAAAGCTGTCATGTGGAGGATTTTAGATTGTTCCCTCTGGATTTCCATTTGTATTTCTGAACTTATATGGATATTTAGTTTGTGTGCTTGGGTGCCTTTTCCACAAATAGAAGTTTGCTTGGTGAAGTGAAGCATTATCCAATACATCCAAAAAAAAAAAACTGCATTTCTGTCCATTGTTTTAGTTGCATCAGCTTTACATGTTGTTTGAAGGTTTGGATAAGAGCACAGCTTACGATCACTAGTTCTTTTTAATAATGCTGTAAAGATATTTGGGTCTGCAAGTAGAATGGACCATTTTTTATATGTTTATTTGGTGGAAATTTAGGAAAACAATCACAGTATATATATTATAAACCCAAAGTTGAATAAAATCACCATGCTCCTGCTTTTTAATGCAGAAAGCAAGATATTTTGTAGTCACCCATCCTCAAAAAGGAAAAAGTGCCCAGGGCATTTTCCCTGTTTGGAGGCCCAGAACAACCGTAATTATGCTCTCTCTTATGAAGTCAACTTATTGTCTCTGTTTCACTTTGGATTGGGGTAAGAGGCTTATGTCCATTTTTAGCACACGTTTGATTCCTCGCCTTCCATTCCAATAGATCTCAACATTGCTGCCGGGGCGTCTGGAAAGAGTGCCGGTACTGAAAGTACATCTCGAGAGCTTAGCCTGCAGCACAGGAGTAAATGCCACTGGCATGGTTGGCACCGGAAAGACCTGGCTTGGGCGAGCGGTTTGAGGAGAGCGGTTTTGCTCTCCTCCTGCCAAGAGTGTGGCTGGAAAAGAATCTTCTCCCGCCGCTGAGTCCTATTCTGCAGCAAAGCTTAAAGCTCCGGGAAATTTTGCTTGGACTTGGGAATCGTGAAAGCTGTCACAAATATCCGAGTTTCCACACGTATATTCTGCCCGCTCAGTGTGTGGGGTCAACGACTTATGTAAGAGCAGTATTCATCTCATGTGAACTAGCCACATATTTTTAACATTCAAACTTTGTGTGTTTGGCGCCTGCTGAGCCAAGTCTTTGATGTCTTAATGGTTATTCTGTCGCCGGAGCTGAAACGGCCCTCGTCCCTGATGGGGACAAATTAGGCTAATACAAAAAGCCTGGCATACCTTTGTCCACATCACATACCCTTTAGTTGCCTTGGTACCGGCTAGGCTTCTGTGTTAACTAATATCTCCTGATCAACTCGAGCATTGAGTAATGGGACACTCCATCCAAACAGATTCCCCTAGCCTGCAATTAGGATCATTTTGAGTGGCCAGGAACAAGCATCCATCAAAATGCTTTATGGCCTCTCATTCTGGACCACTGAACAAACAAATACAGAGCAGTTGAGGAAGCAAAGGCAATACATCATGATAAAGTTAACACTCATATTCTCACCCGCTAACCCATTGGTGCTTCATCAACCACAACTCTGCACTATAAGTCAAATCTTTGGACCTATACTCGACCTTGTGTCTACATTTGTTTGCTTTAATAAGACAGGTGTTTTTCTTGGGTCAGATCAATTGAGGCCTACACTGCATTTTGATCACCTCATGCTGAAAGGGGCTGGATCCTTTACCTCAATTTTAGACGATTAGGTTGACATGACATGGGGGGCTGAAATCCAAACAGCATGAAGGTTAACTGAGCTCTGCTCTTGTTACCTATGAAAACACGCAGGCTGTATTTCTCTCATTACTGGCTAATCATGCAGACTGAGCTGATCCTGGATCCACCTTGTCCCATCCGCAAGCGTAAAATCCAGTTTAATTAGGACTTAACTAAATTCAGAAGTGAACACACAGCTGCGTCCTTTACCTGTGTTTTTTCATGCAAATCAATTAAGGTATGAATTTAAATGAGTGAATTAGGAGGTACTGGATATGAGATCATGAGATATGAGATATGAGATGAGATTAGATTGTATCAAAACAAAGTTTTAAAAAAAATATTTTTACAAATAACTTTACCAGCATTACATAAAAAGAATCTGAACAAGAATTTCAGAATTTCATAGAATGTGTGTGTACTTGAGCTGGCATAGAAAAACAGGGTCTGATAAGTAATAAGTAAGTAAATTGCTCTTTTTACAGATTTGACATTTTAAAAATGTAAAAATATTTATTTATTGTTCTTATTTGTTTTATTTTACTTACTTTTATTTTATGTGCCTCAGCACATATGTGGTCTGCCATTTTGTGGATATTGCATATCTTTGAAATTAGGATCATGTGGACAAATGTATTAGTACACCTACAGTTTGCACCTACATGAGCTTTTATGGCATCCCATTCTAAAGCCCTTTGGAGCTCTTACAACAAGTTTTGGCAACTTGAAGTACTATACGCTGAGCTCAGCACTCAGAGACCCCGCTCTGTAACTTTACATGGTCTGCCACTTTGTTTTGCTGTGCTTCCTAAACGCTTTCTAGGCTCCGAGAATATCTAGTACTTATGAAATTTTACTGACTGACTTGTTGGAATGGTGGCATTCTATTCTACAGTCCCAGCTACCAGTAGCTCTTTAGAACGGCAGTGGGGGGGAAAACACTTGAATTCAAAGACTAAGAGGCGTGTCCCGAATATGCTCATTTGACAACTGACAACTAAATAAAAATGTGAAGTTTATGCAGAAGCAGTGCCTATCCTGCCAACCAAGGCCAAAGCACAGCCAGAGCCCAGCTACACAAATACAGGCTGAGCAGGCAGCAGGAACCTTACTGAACCAGAAGCAGTGGCAGTGTGTGGAGATCTTCTGAGCCAGCGTCCCGGGCACATGTCCATAACAGGAAAGGCCAGCTTGGCTGCCCAGAGAGAGGACCTGTTCAAAAACGCCCTGAAAACTCCATGCCTCCACAGCATTTCCCAAGGTGCCTCTGTGTTCTGGTCTTGGAAGTCCTCCAAGAGTATGTAGTCACATGGATCAGCATTGTTCAGGCTAAGTTTGTAGTCATGGTGATATACACCACAGTCACCAGCAAAGGGCTTTCCTCAGATCCCACCAAGTGATCCCCACAATGATTAGAACCAACAATAATGAGAGAGAGAGAGAGAGAGAGAGAGAGAGAGAGAGACTGAAAGATATAACACCAACACAGATATCACAAAACAGGCAGCTTTATGCTACAGCTTATGCCAAACTAAGACACTAGAGAACTATATTTAAAGCAAATAAAAGGGCTTATTTTACAGCCATGCGAGCACATTTGGGTGAAAAAAAATATCTTCTTGTCTTTGAGGAGGGAAAATCATGGGTGATCATGTGTATTTTTCGAGTGCACAAGCAGAAAACGAGTGTCCATTTTCCCACTGGGTAAGCAGTTGGAGCGGCTGGAGCTTTATTGAGGGCTGCACTGCTGTTGTGCTTGGCAGGAGGAAAGAGGTTTTTTGAAGTGGAATCCTGGACCAGGCCGACAGACTGAGAAGCTTTATCCGCCTTGAAGCTTTCCTAGAGCTATGGTCTGTGAAACGACCTCAGATAACAGTAACATGGTCAAGTTCTCTTGAAGATGATTAGAATGATGACAGTGGTGAAGGTGAAGATGAAGCTGGTTATTGAGAGCACTATATATGAGGCTATGCAGCTTAAAGAAAAGCTTCTCTTAGGGTAGGGGAGAATGGAGGGGTATATATATATGGTATTGGGGAAATGTGGCTTCTGATCTTCGCAAAAGGATTAAGGATTAATTATGAGAGAGATACTATCTCTACAATCTATCACTTTTACTTTCAGCATCTGGACTAATCAGTTAATCAGATGTTCAGATAAGGAGAGTGAGAATGACACCTACATACACAAATACCTCTCGTCTACTGAAATATCAATGCATTCTGGCTTCTGATGAATTGAGTACGGTTTAAATTCTGTGGAACTAGATGTTCACTACCTTTGTACACAGGAAGAGCAACAACCACAACTGCCAGGAACACAGTTTCAGCCATGCCCAGGAAGAAGCTGAATGTACCTATTTATTAAAAGATTTTTATACACACATTTATACTTGTTTCAGGCATGAATCTTGGTCTTACAAGGCCAAAGTGTCTTTGGAGATCCCTTGCCCCACCAACAAATACCAACAAGTACAAAGGAATTACAACATTTAAAAAATAGTGGACTGTGCGCAAGATTTTTTAATCCATCCCTGACTTGTAGATAGAGGTTACAACATGATCCATAAGTTCCATAAGTGGTCCTGGAAAATCCATGTCTTTGGTGTCTTCCTGATCTGATCCAACTAATCAGCTCATTTTCAAGTCCTTCCTGAGTTAATGTGCTTAAGTGAGAGCAGGGACAATAACTGGATGTGCACAGGAACCCAGAGACCAATGTAAGGAACTGCTGATCTAGTAAATATCCTTTAACAAGCTCAATACCCAAATTTCCATACTGCCAACCCATTCCTGTATTTAGGTAGTGTGTAGTCTAATATGCACAAGCCACCACATCAGATTCTAATGTAGTACACGCGCTGGAAAGTCAACATAGAGACCATGCCAGAGCCTTGCTCTACACTCTCTCCTTCATAATAGCTGTCAGTAGTCTTTAAGCATGCTGCAATAAAATGCCTGATCTCGTAAATCCTAAGCGACAGCCCCCAAAGTAAGCAAACAATATGTCCCATCAGTTACTGGACATGGCAGTTTTTTGGTGGGTGTGATGGTGCCTGACGAGGAACACACCCATGGGTGGTGTGCAGATGTACCCAGGTGAACAGGAGACCCACAGTGGCTGGCAAATGGGCGAGTACGGGATGTTGCTCACCCTGCCCGTGTGGTTTGAGTCTGGTACACGGAGTAATGGGCTTGGTCTACCGTGCTGGCTCGTGTGGGTGGAGACTTTCAGGACGAACATTCCATTCTCTTCAGAGGGCGTGGAGCAGTAGAGCTTACGGAATAATTGCCCAGCATTGTCTTGCCAAGGATAGTTTATGGACTATAAATATTTGTAGGCGCTGTTTAAACTGATTGGAGGTGGGGGATATAATAAATGTAGCTGGGATCTGATTAATAACGATAAAGCAGTGTGTACACTATCATGAGCAAACTGCAGCACACCCAACTCAGACAGTTCTTAAAGTTTGCTTAGTTAATGTTGTGCTGGAGTTATGAAGCTAATGTAGCTGAAAAGCTCATTCATAAGCTAAAAGTGGAAGCTTATGACATTGTACAGGCTATACGACACAAATGCTAACTCATCACAGTGCCAGGTAATCTTGAATAGTCTTGCTTATATTCTGCTACTGAATTACATACCGTTAGCTATGAAAACAGACAACAGTATGTGGCATGGTTAAAAACAGTAGTAGCAACAGAACCGAAGCCTGGACATAGCCTCTAATGTTTATTATGGCTCAGAAACCGCAAAGCTGCTGTGCTTCAGAACACTTGACAATTTGATGTAATTTGAAGCAAGTGTGTAATGATTTGGACTTGCAGTTAGCACAAGGCTAATGAGCTACAAGCTTCCATCTCTTTTAGCTCCACTAAAAACTAAAGAAACAAACCTTAGACAGAGGACTAACTAATTCTAAAAAAAAATGGATTTGTCAGCAAACCATTTAAGATACATGTCAGTTAAGGGTTGTTAGTAATTTTAGTCTGGCAGTTAATAAATCAAACGGTTCATTAGACTGAAATACAGGCTTTAAGGAAACTAGACAAAATGAGAAGTTTTAATATTCTAATGTGCCCTCCACACCTTTATTCATGGGCTTGTACATTAAACAGCTGGCCTCTCTCTCTCTCTTTCTCTCGCTCTCTCCCTTTTTCTCTCTCTCCCCCCTCCTGTTGTGCTCTGTAATTACTGTAATTGTTTGGCCAGTTGCCAGTCAGTCTGTGATTTGTGGGTCTCACTCCAGACAGCCAGAGCGAGGACCCCTGGGTGAGGGAGAGACAGGCGTCCACTCCGCTCAGCCCATCTGCTGCTGCTGTTTTGAAGTCCTCTGGGAGGATGCAGGTGGCACAGTCTAGACCCCCATGGCTCGTACATCTTCTGAAAGTGTCATGTGCTGCCCCATGGGAGGTCATGGTGATACAGCCTACTGTCCAAAGATTTCTAAGTGGTACCCCCCGGATTCAGTTTTCCAGGCCAGAATGCTTCATTTTTTATGTGATCAGCTATTAGGGAAGAAAGTAAGATATAAGTAAGACCCTCATTAAAATACTAATATAGATAAATTAATAGTATAGATAAACAAACAGTATAGATAAGAGGATAAACAGGAGGCGCATCATTCTTTTTGTTTTACTGGGCAGGTCCCAGTAGTATCAGTGATCCTACAGTAGGAAACAGCTAAACTTAAACTATGCTTGCTTTTAAACACCACTTCCTCATGTGTGTCTGAATTTCCCAAAGCTTCCTTTCCTGCCTGCTTTCCTGGTCTATTTCCCATGGCCTCCGTAAATATACTGGCAGAGCCCTGTATAGCTTATTGGTCCACATGGCTACCAGACCAGGCAGAGTCCTGGAACCGACAGGCAGCGGTTAACTCCTGCCTGACCTAAACACTACCTTACACTACCAATATTTTTTATCAAATGGGACTGAGCACACAACAGATTCGACGCAATTGTGCCTTTATTCACATATTTACTGACAGATGATTTACCAGTGTTACATTTACATTATAAAGCTGCTGCAGGGCTTTAGGTCTTTGGTGGGCTGTCCAATAACAAACTAACTAACTAAATAAATAAATAAATGCAAGAATGAATAGATAAACACATTAATGTAAAACATGAGTTAGAACACTGTGCATGTGTGTGTTGGTCACTGTTATTAAACCACTTGATGATAGTTAAAGATGCTTGCAGGACTCACTAACCTTAGGTCACACCCACTTCTGGTTTAAATCTGAATACAGATACAGAAACAGATTTTAATCATTATCATCTGTCAATTAATAAATACCAGATTTGCTGTCTAAGAACTGAAAAACTGTGTTTTCCTTGGCATAGTGATACATAATAAGAATTTAGGACATGGAAGTGGAACCACAGACACCGCTGTGTGTGCCTTCAAAAGCATGTAAACCTTTTTATGTATGACTGGGGAGAGTGAGCCAGCCCAACAGCCAGCTGTGTGTAGGCCTGGCTGGGGAGAGAAGAAGATACCACGTCACCCGAGAAGCTGCATTGCAGCTGAAGGACTTTTAACTTCTGCAACTGGAGTGAACCCATGAATCATTATTAAGCAGTTAAACACACTGGAAGTACGAGTTTTTGTCACCTTGTTCTTCTTGTCATGAGGCTAAGCTGGCTTCTTATTCAACTTTTTAATAGATTTTTTCTTTTCCACTTTAAATGGTGCAGCAGTACCTTAACTGGTGAGCAGAAGCCAGAGTGATGAACCATTTATAGTGAAAAACATTTTGGATTTGGATTTTTAAATTGCATCATGGAACCATAAAGTGCAAAATAGTGAGGTGCCTAGAGACTCCCAACCATGTTGGTGTGCCTGTCAGTCTTCCTCTACCTATACAAAAGTACTAAACATGCTTGTGAAATTAGCAAGGAATGCTCAGACGCACATTTCATTTCACAGAATGGTCAAATCCTGGTAGCGAGTTCTTTTTTTTTTTTTTTTTTTTCCATTTTGTTTTAGCCTATTCTCCTCTCCTCTCATCATTTCCCATAAAGACAGACAGAGTGGGGAAATTAAGGGATTAAGGGATTATCCTTTACACCCGAGAGAGAGAGAGAGAGAGAGAGAGAGAGAGAGAGAGAGAGAGAGAGAGATTGTTTTAGCAGCAGTGGTGCAGTTTTAGCTCCTTGTTCGTGGCAGATGGGTGACTGCAGCCCCTGATGACTCAGAGCAGGTTCATCACACCATCCTCTCTCTACAGGTCCACGATCAGCCTAAAGTCCATATCTCTGCTCAACTGTTGCACGCTGATGACATCAGTGCAGGTTGGACATCTAATTAAGAACAGTGTGATGATCTCAGCAGATCAGACCACGTGGGCTGTTAGACAGTGATTTTTACATTTAACCCCTTATGTTCCCGGGCTTGTTGCATCTCAAAGCCTATTATTCAGTAATAAATACAAAGAAACAACACAAATTGCAAAAGCTATTCTTTAGATAAATAAGTGGGAAATGAATGCTTGGTCCTGTTTCTCATACTTGACAGATGACCCCATATCTGATTTGGGAAGTCTTTGCATTCAAGGGCTTTGTTGAGAGAATCATTGTTCATCTTATGCTAACCAAAAGATTGAAGTCTGACACTCTCTTGCATCATGAGACAATCCGTCATTACTCGCATAAATTGCATGATTTTGCAAAGACTGAGAATCTTGCAGGGTCACTGTTTGTAAAACTGCAACTATATTCCTTTTAAGATCATTTCCCATCATGTTCCTGGTGGGAATTTACAAGAATATAAATTGTCGAACAATGGAGCTGAAACAGTGGCAACTTTTAGCCACAGCTGCCCTTGTGTGTGCAGTAGTTTTTGAAGCCGGCAGGCTCGCACAGGGACAGCAAGGTGCTTCCTGTTTGGTCTTGGAACTCACCTATTGGTTATTAACAATGTCCACCTCACAATTTGCATGCACCAAGAAACAACATTGATTTTGTCGGAATGTCAGGATGAGAAAAAGACTGACCATATTGACGCTGGGAGGACGCTGCAACTCCAGCAAGACTCACATTGGAAATTTTTTTGTGACAGTGAAATTGCTAGAACAGTCATTTGGTGTAAGGCTGGCATTAGTGTTAATGTCATGTTAACTGCTAGAGAGAAAGACTTTGCACTAAAGATGCTAAGAAGGAAGGTCAGCTTTAGTGCCCATCTTCGTCCCTATTGTAGGAATGTACATAATGCAAACCCAGTAGTTACATAGTTCAACTAGTGTCTATGGCCTAATCTGTGGTTACTACAAGTGAGTTGCACCTACCAACAAAAAAAGTCACAGTTTGTGCAATTTTTATTAAAGTTGTTTCCTCTTACAAAATCTCTCTTGTCATTACTTTTATCATCATGTTAATCTATATTTATGGAACTTTTAAGTATGGTTATGTGCAGCCTTCAGACTAATCGCCTGAAAGGTTATACTTTGGCCTAAACCTAGCATTTAATATGTTATCTGTCCTGTTACAAATGTAAGATAACATAATATGTAGCACGGAAACCCACACCCTTGTCAATTTAACAGAATTCCTAATTTGATATCACTATTAGGTTTCCACTATTAGTGTTCTCTCACTACAGCACCCAGCCTGCATTCTGCACATAAATCATACAGCCATTCGGAATTCCTATGGTTCTAAACTTCACTCGACTGCTAGCCTAGCCATATATAGCCTAATAAATCTAGCTGAGCTAGCACTAGCATCTCAAACAGAATACACCTTAAAATACAACCCAAAGCAGTCATAGGTTTTCAGAGCTTCCTTCCACCTTCAGGATATATCATCAGAAGGTGTTTTCCCCTTGTATGTAGACCAGAAAACCTTGCTTTAGAGGATAGTGCTTTGCTGGCGAGGTATACATATTTGTAGTTAAAGGTTTAGGTATGATGAATTTAATAATTCTCTGGTAAATATAAAATGTTTCTTATGTGGAATGTCTTTTTCAGAAGCCTTTTTTTAGTGCCTTTTCAGCTCCAGTGGACACAAACAACAGGGAAGCTGTGCCAGAGTGAATAAAGTAGAGTGCATTAGCGTGCTTTGCCCACTTTTATAAATGTCAGAGGGGTCGTGCTAGTCAGACTGTGTTTTTTCTCTCTGTGGTTGCAAGGTTGATGGGGGTTAGAGGTAACTGTTTCTTCTGTAAAGTACCCAGTGATTTTCCAAAGTACCCCAGCTACATTCAGCACTGTGCTCCACAATGACTAATGAACCTGTTGATAGATGGATCCTTTGTGTCTCCTTTCTTTTTTATCTCCTGTCCTCCCGTCGTCTCTCCTCTGTGTCCTTGTGGCCTTGAGTCCTGTACGGAATAATGAGAGCGAGCCACTTAAGTTAAAGTGACCTGAACACTACAGCCACTCTCTCTCTCTCTCCCTCTCCCTCTCCCTCTGTCTCTCTCTCTCTCTCTCTCTCTCTCTCTCACACACACACACACACACACACTCACACAAACAGATGAATAACCCTTTCTTTCTTTCTCTGTTTCTCTGTGTTCCTGACACACTTGCACACCCAGACACACACACACACACAGCAATAATGTTTCTTTGTACTCACAGACCTTCAGAATAGACACGCAGACGAGACACATTTCATTACACTCTGCTGAGCATTTAAAGTAAGCAGAGCCAGACTGTTGAGCGTGTTCGTATGTGAGCCAGGGCCATGGCCTCCACACTAGTCCAGTGCCCAGTGCTGGTGCTATGGTGGCATTTGTATTTCATGATGCAGCATAATGAGCCATTAAAATGCTGAAAAAAGGGACTTTCTACTTTTGAATGAAAAAAAAAATGACAGCAACCTTTTAACCTTTCAACAACTGTGTCAGTGATGTCTTTTATTCTTTATAGTCTTATAATTTTTATTCCATCCATCTTTTTTCGTTCAAATTTAGAGTAGGGCCAACAACATGCCATATTATCTGTGATTGTGCTAATTTAGTTTAGCCCTATAGATCCGTGTAAATGATTTAACATCATATTAAGCCATAGATCTGTTCAGAAATGCAGTTAGATGAGTCATTAATAAATAATCCAACAAGCATTGCACAGTTTTTTTTTCAGCTCTTAATATGCTTGAGCTTTTGCCCAAAGATCACTTTAATGCCTCCAGGGTCGTATTGTGCTTCATACAGAGCAGAAACGTGGACAGATAAATGAGTTATCTGTCATTTGCACTGGATGGAGTGAATGCGGTGAGTGATAGCTAATACAAGGGCAGTGGAGAGAGAGAGAGAGAGAGAGAGAGAGAGAGAGAGAACATGCTAGATTTGGTGCAGGGTGAATGGCCTGATTCTGTCGGCGTAGTTGGGCCAGGCTTTGAATAACAGCACTCTACATTATTGATGTGTGGTGATGTGAGACTGCTTTGGGAAAGCTACACTCTCTGAGCGTTGGTAATTAGCAGAAACATGCTGGCCTGCTCCTGCCTGCTTTTGTGCCTGCTTTGTTTTGATGCTTCAGCGGTGTGCTTTACAAACTCAGTCACCAGAGCAGGGCCAGCCGTAGCGCTTGCTATATTCTGGCACACGCTTCAGCAAGAAGAACCTCTCTCTGCTCAATCTGAGAATGAGTGAAAGGAGGTGGAGGTGATTTACGAAGCAATAAGCGAGTAGGAATGTGGTCAGTCCATGTGATCTACATGAAAGGTTCTCGGTTCATGATTATTTCTTCATGTCAGGGCTCTGTAAAGAAGGAGTAGGTGTAGACTGATGGTATCTGCTGTGATTTGGAGTGAGCGCTGTATAATGTAATGAGTCATATGTCTATGCCGTCCAGCTGAGCATTAATTAATGAGTTGGTCAGTTAGTACCACATAATTGTATTGAATTTGTGTGGAAAATAAGATGACTAGCTTGCTACATGAGGTGTTGCAGTAATACTAGTAAAGCAATTGTTTGGTGATTAAACATGAAGAATTCTTTGTTAATGATGCTGTACATTAGTATAATGAATTCATTCTGAGATGGTACCAGTTCTCCAGAGGACAATCTTTACAATAATTCAGCTGGAGTGGGGCTTCACAGGCCTCATATCAGAAAGTCTTACGTAGCAAAAGTAACCAGGACAATCTATCTCACAGTATGGCTCCAGTGTTTGTAAGGCATTCACATGTCTGTCACATCCTCAGACCTGGGATGTTAGAGTTAAAGAGGTCTACAATAATCAGCCACAACATTAAGACCTGGTATTGTGTACGTCGCCATGTACACCTTTTTTCAGCAGTTTGTGCTGCAGTACCTCTTCAGTGGGATTAGACCAGACAGGCTGGCTTTTACTTCCCACATGCATCAGTGAGTCCTGGGCATTCACTAATCCTGCCACCAGTTGTTCCTCCTTAAAACACTTTGGGTAGGTATTGACCACTGCATACACTGTATAAGCCCCATTTACTGCATACACCCCACAAGACCTGCCTGATGTTTTGGAGATGTTCTGACCTCAAAGCCCTCACTCGTCTAGCCAGCTGCAAGAACTTGCCATCTAACATGTATATCCAACCCCTTGACCCCTTTACATTAACATTAGTGCTGATCAGTGCACTTTTGAAGCTGCATTTCATATTCCCATATTTCAAACATTTGTTAAGAGAATTCAGGAACTGCTCCAGTGCTGTAATTATAAATGCTTTTGAGTCAACAGTCTTTCTAAATATGGGACATGCAATATGTGGGGTAAAGTATAAAAAAAAAAAGAAAAAGAAAAAGACAAACAGCAAACAATTGCCTTAAATCAGAAATAATTGTTGATATGTTGAAATTACTTTCTGTCTTCCCCCCGAACCATCATGAACAGTCATTAGATCAGTCATTCATACAGCGCAGATTCATCTAGAATAGAATCTTCTCTGAGAAGATGTACCAGATTGTGAGTGTTTCAGTGGTGTAGGGCACAATCCCTGCAAAAACAGCTCAGACTCCCGACCAATTTCCAAAAAGAAAAAAAAACAACAAAAAAAAACCAAACCCAACAACCAGGTCCCACTGAAAAAACAGCTCATGTGTGTCTATGGAAAGTGTTCTCACTCCGTCTGTATATGTTTCGTCTCCTACGTAGTAAAAGAGTACTGTAATTCAGAAACGCTCATTAAGTCAATCAACGGTGAGGGTAATTACCTTGGCCTCACATACTGTTTGCTCACGTCAACTTCTTTCTAAAAATAGAGTCTCCGTGTGACATACCGCTAATTGCAAAGGGCCAGCACCACACTTTTAACACATGGACCTCAGCGAAAATTAATTACACACAAAAATACTCTCGGGTTTGAGAGAAAGACAAACCCAGAATTTCCACTAAAAGCAGAACACGCTCGAAAACACTGCAGACCCAAAAACCCCAGTCTCCTACAAAACCTGCATGTCACTTACAGTAAGCACCAATCAAGCATGAACATGGTGGGAGGAGTCTACTGAAAGTACTTACCCAGTATGTTGAGCTGATCCTGGAACAGCATTTGTGGACGGCATATCAGCTGATAAATCAACACATTCTTGAAGTCAGGCCTTGCAGTCTTATATTACTGTCTTTAGTGGGTCTTTTAAAATGATTCTTTCATAATAATAATAATAATAATAATAAAGCATCTATATTAAATGGGGGGATTGAGGGCAAAACAAAGAAGTATTGCAGTTGTGTATCTGTTTTACAGAGTGGGGATTATACTGTCCTTATATCTTACACTAGTGAAATCGACAGGTGAGGTTCTTACAGCTGCTGACAAACATAAAGTGGGCTTTCCCCAAAACTAATCCCGAGCACTTTCTTACATATTTGTATGTGCTCATGAAGCTGTAATACTGTAATCCCTGCTCCAGGTCCAGTGGGTGGAGAAGCTCCAGAGTATTAAAGCATTTATAATCTCAGGGAAGATCTTCACATTGAGACCTCAGCGATGTCAAAACCACAGAGCACCGCCCCACCCACTCAAGTGAAACTGTAAAGTTTCCACCGCAGTGTATCCCCAGTTCTGACACGCCAGAGCCTACTGTCACTGTGACGTTTAATACACTGCGCATCTGATGTTATTTAAACTTTACCCACTACTGAAACTCCTGAATCCCGAATTAAGTCGTGTTTGCGTGCTGTAAGCTGAAGTGCTCCATATGTTACTGCCACTTACATTTAATTCTTTTTAACTTATATATCGTCACTGTCACACAAAAACTCAAAAATGACAACTTTACAGGACAAGGAAAGAAGCCTTCTTAAGTTTCATTGGAAGTCTATGTAAAAAGATTGGATTCCACGTCATTTCAGAGCTTTTCCATTGGTCCATTGGTCCATCATGATTTTTCGATACAATGTAAAGAACAAATGTCTTCATCTTATTTAAAACCCAAATTCCACACTCAATCTTAACTCTACGGTAGTGGTTGTCAGTCCTGGTCCTAAGTATGCACTGCCCTGCACATTAATGTTTTCCCTGCTTTCAACTCACGAGCAGGTCAACAAACCCTTCCTGAGTTGAAGTGGGTGTGTTTGGAAAGGGAAAACACTCAAATGTACAGCAGGGGGGTCCTCAACACCAAGGTTTGGAACCTGTGCATTAAAGCAAGGGTTCTTAGACCTTTTGCAAAAAGGTGTGTAATAACTCAATGGACCCCAACAGATTTATTTATTCAATACAATGAAATTCACACAAAGGCACTTCATATTTTAGGTACATTAGGCAAATACGGCATGCAGCATCACACATATTAGCTAAGAGTACAAGTGTCTCTCCTGTTGCTTCTGGCTTCTGGCTTTTATCTTGCAGCAACCAACAGTGGCCATACTCACTGTGCATGTTTTGCTGGTAGCAATATTCAGATTGTTGCAACCAGATGTAGCTTAACTAGCTAGAATGAATTTAGCTTTATAGCCTTCTTTAGTACCACTTAGAGACAGACTACTGTTTGGTCTATTGTCACCGTCCTCACTAAAACCAAACTTGATGCAGTCACCATAGTACTTGAGATTTACAGATGAAGATAAGGACACTTTTATATTTCATGTTGACTAATATTAAAGTTTATTTCAGGAAAGAAAAGTACACCACTCTGGCTATACATCCTAGTTACCATACTGATATTAGCTAGCATTACTAAAGTCTATGCTAATGTAACTTATGCCTTTGCTAGTTTAATAAATGCCTTTGCTTCAGTGGTCTAATGTGTTGGTTGGTTAGGTAGGTAGGTAGGTAGGTAGGTACCAAACCTTGGTCTGGAGGACCCCCGTGCTGTACATTTGAGTGTTTTCCCTTTCCAAACACACCCACTTCCCAAAACATATAGCTATGGTCTATAATTACCCTGTCTGTTGTGTGGCTGACTTTCTTTTAAACATTTTGTGTTTAAATGTTTAAATTACTCAAAACTATCAGCAAAGTATCACGTTATATATGGCTACTAGCTAGTCTGCAGAACAATGTAAGGGGTGGGCCAGAGAAAAACATGGTTATGCCTAGGTGCACAGGGGGTTGAAGCTGGGTTTACACAAGCTCCAGCTTTTATAAGATATCCTGAGTTCAGCAACTGCCAAAGGGTTCTAATATAATTTTATTTTCAATAATTATGGGATAACCCATCCAAATGACTGTCTGTGCTAATTAACAGTATGATAAAGATAAGGCAAATACAGATTGGGTTGAAAAATGCAGGAGTTCCATGTCGTATGTTTCCATTAATGTAGACGTAATGCTACAGGCCTGAACACTGTGTAGCTTTATTTACCTTACACCTTATTACAGGATAGCAGCAATCAGACTCTTGGAATAATCTTCTTTTCCCCAATGCCCAGAGCGACGACAGGTTGTCTGCAACAGACACACACACACATACACGCACATACACACACCTCGTCCTATTAGTGATGGCAATCACAGATATAGTGACAGCTGCTGCATGCCCCCCTCCAGTCTCGGCTCGGGTTACCGGGAAGCCAGCTTTAGTAGCAGAGGATGCTTCCAGACAGTCATGTGACCATGCTGTGAAGGGATCTCCCGATGGTCACATGACCCTCCCCCCACCCTTGTTCTTTGCTGAATCACGGTGCAATGGCTCCGTTATGAGCAGAGGACAGGAGAGGAGGAGCGAAAGGAGGGTGTAAGGAGGGTGGGAGGAGGGGGGCTTTCTCTCTAGCACTGTAAGAGGGGAAACCACCTGACTTGCTGGCACTATCCCTCTCTCCATCCCACCCTCACACGCTCCCTCACTCCCTTGCTTTCTCTTTCCCTTAGTCTTACCCCAACCCCAAAGCAGTGACTTCAGCTGGTCCCTCTTGATTAATAATACACAAGTGTGTGTGTGTGTGTGTTGTGAGTGAAACTGTCCAAAGAGAGGTGTCTGTGTGTGGGAGTAGAGCGCGACCCACTCTGAGCAGGGGCTTTCTGCTGTACTTCACAACGTTGCATTATAGTGGGCCCTGAATTTCCCCCAGCAGTGAGCACAGTGCCCCAGCTGGTTGTGGGGCAGCTAACTGGGGAGAACGAACCCCCTAGGACAGCAGTTGTATTGTTCACTTACTAAGACATCATTTCAGTTACTAATTTCAATCATTTTGTAGTTTTGAGTGCGGGAAATAAAACTGTTGACCCATGTACAGGCCTTTGCTGTTTAATGGGGCAGAAAGATTTTTGAACTTTTGGGGGCCTTAAGCAAAAAGAAAAACACTGAAAACCCCCCACCCCCACACTTTATCAGTGGTGGATATAGGACCAAATGAAAAAAAATTGTAGGGTGCTAAACAGTAGCATTACTCTTTTTATTGCCATATAGACCTTTTTGGTCAGGTTCTCTATCATATGCAATAAAATAACTGACCATCACAATCGTGTGCAGACAACTGTTGCATAATTTGAAAGGCACACATAAAAAAGTGGAGCAGTTGAGGAGTTTGACCCCTTAAACTACATGCAAACTGCATGAGTTATCCCTAAGTTATGACTGGTGGGGGGGGGGGGGGGGGGGTGGACAGAGGAGGAGTTTAAAAGTTCAAAGGGTTACTGCTGAATGATCAAACGTCAGTCTGGTGGAGTGTCCTCTCTACTGTAACTACTTCCTTCCTTTAACCTGTACAGTTCCAACAGGCGTATCAGCAAAATCTCTCCCTCTCTCTCGCTCTCTTTCTCTCTCTTGTCCTCAGTGTTTTCTTTCTCTCTTGCTCTTTCACTTTCTTACTCTTGCTTTCTCTTTCTGTCCTTTTCTCAGTACAATGCTGTTAATACACAAATGTGTGTGTGAGGGAAGTCCCTGGTCAATGCAAACAGAGGGGAGAATAGCTGAGAAAACAGAGTTAGAGGTAGGACTCACATAGCATAGTTATCATTAGACAGTCAAATTCAGCCTTTGGCCTTGACCTTTCATACACACACACACCACACACACACACACACACACACACACACACACTTAAAACACACATTTTAAATTCTCTGTAGTGAGTACCATGTAAGAAAAAAGAGAAGCTGTTAAAACACACACAAACACACAGATATCCACAAGCATGACCTCACCACAGAACGGCAGAGTCTGCAGAAACTAGAGAGCATCACCACATGCACACATAAACACACACACACACACACACACACACATGCACACACAAACACAGTCTTCTATTACTAGCTTCATGAGGGGAATTTGATGGACTTGTGTATTACTGGAACTAAGCACTGCTTTGTGTACACCTTTAATCCTGACCTCTGTGACCTCTATGAACTTTAAGGGTTCTTCAAGATTTTTTTTAGTGTAGGCGATGGTTCTGTATAGATCTATAACATCTAAAAGTACAGCTAAACTGATCAACGGAATAAGTAAAAGTAAAAATGATCCAGCTGCAAAGAGCAAATTAAGATCAGTGCATCTCTGAAAGATCAATAAAGTACAAATATGTGTGTGTGTGTGAGAGAGAGAGAGAGAGAGAGAGAGTACCCATAAATCTGTGCTCACGGTACATTTCCCCACAGCAAGGTGTGGGCTTCTGCCTGGAACTGGCTGATAGAGCTGCTGCAATGTGTTTGATCAGCTGATGACATTTAAAAGCATGGTCTACACTCGCACAGCTAACAGCTAAGTGTACTTTCCAGTGCTAACCACAAAGCAAAGATTGTATGAATACGATGAAAACCAATCAATATGACCCTAACAACGGGAAGGCAGACTCCTCCCACAGCCTACAATCCTGGACTTAATGCTCACATCTTCACAGCCTGGTCGCCAATAGTTTTACTACATAAGCGCTATTACATCACACAGTTACATTACATTCATTACTTTATTGCATCAATACACGTATTTTAAGTTGTTACTTGATGTATAAATAGTAAGCATGTGACTTTGGATGGGGAATGGATCCTCAGATGTGGTTTTACAAGCCTATTTGCAACCCTGTTATTTTGGCTCAAAATGTAACACACAGATTTTCCTTTAATGGTGAGTTCGCGGACCAAAAATATGAGCCACAGGAGCCATGTAGCATAGCATAGCTTTGTTTTTAGCAACTGAAATTTGTAATTATTTTTTGTAATTATTCCCCAGAATCCGTCTTACCGTCCACTCAGTGTCCAGTCATGTCATGATGGGCGGTTAGCTAGCTGAAGAGATTATCGCAGGGTGTGGTAGGGTTAGCACCCACTCGCTTCACTGGCTTCCTTGTGCCATGTGGCTGTCACCCGCAAGCATCTCTTCAGCACTGACTGATCTGGGCTCTGCTGTGCCCAATCAGCTAAAATGAGCTTTTAGCCTTGTTAGCTTTAAAAAAGCAAAAAATGATCATTGTTGGTAATTAGAAACAGATATTTGGAAGAATATGTGAGAAGTAGAATAAAAACAAACAGCTTTATTATTTGGTGAAAAAGCTCATATACACAAATATTCATTTTATCTGCATGTATATTTTTTAATGAGAATGACCCATCTATAAAAATAAATACAAAGATGTTTGCCCATGATTTTGAGCTTTTTCAACAGACTATGGCTTTTAAATTGATTATGAGGCATCGCAATGTGACTGAGTTTCAAGGGGATCCAGCATAATGTAGGATAATGTATAATTGATGAAGGTTTAGTCACTCGCAGCATCCCTATGTGTGCGGATCTTAACTTTCAAGGTTTCATTTAAGTTGGCTAAGGAGTGGCCACCTGTAATAGGATAAGGATGTAGTTACTGTCAGTGATCATCTCTCTCTCTCTCTCTCTCTCTCGCTCTCTCTCTCTGTGTGTGTGTGTGTGTGTGTAAACAGATCAAGGTCAGTTAAAAGGATGAGGAGCATCAGGCCTGCTGGGTTAAGCTGAGAGCTGCTGTGCTCTGAACTGTTGAGATCATCATGGTGTGACTCATCACAGCTAAAGCTGATTCAGGTGATCTCAGGCCTGTGCTGATGTCATCACTGTGTGGAGTTTGAGCAGAAGGTTGATTTTTAGGCTGATAGTGGAGCTGTAGAGAGAGGATGGTGTGATGAACCTGCTCTGAGTCATCAGGGGCTGCAGTCACCCATATGCCAGGAACAAGGAGCTAAAGTTGCACCACTGCTGCTTATATATTAGCATCTCTCTCTTTCTCTCTCTCTCTCCATTAGCATCAGTACCTATTTAAACTCTTTAAAAGTTGAAAGAATCTTCTTTTGACATTAAGTTCTCAAGCACAGCTTCTCTGTATTTTATAATATAAAAATATACAAACTCTGAACCGTCAGTGTGGCCTGTGTTAAAGCTTGGACACCCTACGTGTAGCAGCAGCTCAGAATTGGTTTTCACAGAGTCTTTTGATTAGCAAATCAGGCCTGACACACCAAAAATATCTCATAGAACAGCTGCTGTCCACTGGTGGTGCTGTTTGTACTCTGCCATGTACTTGACAAAGAATTGAGAAACCAGTGTCACTACAGCTACTTTTCTCAGTTATAGAGCTAGAATTAGGTTTAGGTGTATTAGGTTAAGTTAGGTTAAGGTTAGAACCAGGATTAGGTGTAGTAGGTTAGGCTTTGATTTAGGTTTAAGTGTAGTAGGTTAAGTTTAGGTTCGGTTAAGGTTAGAATTAGGTTTAGGTGTAGTAGGTTAAGGTTAGGTGTAGTAGGTTAGGTTTAGGTTTAGGTTCAGGTGTAGTGGGTTAACTTTAGGTTAGGTTAAGGTTAGATTTAGGTTTTGATGTAGTAGGTTAAGATTAGGTTAGGTTAAGGTTAGATTTAGGTTTTGATGTAGTAGGTTAACTTCAGGTTAGGTTAAGGTTAGATTTAGGTTTTGATGTAGTAGGTTAGGTTTAGGTTAGGTTAAGGTTAGAATCAGGTTTAGGTGTAGTAGGTTAAGTTTAGGTAAGGTTAAGGTTAGAAAAAGGTTTATGTGTAGTAGGTAAGGTTTAAATTAGGTTACGGTTAGAAACAGGTTTAGGTGTAGTAGGTTAAGTTTACTTTAGGTTAAGGTTAGAATCAGGTTTATGTGTAGTAGGTCAGGTTTAGGTTCAGGTGTAGGTTAGGTTAGGTTAAGGGTAGAACTAGGTTTAGGTGGGTTAGGTAGTGGGTTAAGTTTAGGAATAAAACCCCATATGACTGCCAAGAACCTGCTTAAAAGTTTACCTCAAGTTAAAGTTATGAGTAGTAGTGCACTATTTCATGGTGCAGCATTACTAGCACAAACAATCTTTAGGGAAGAGTCATAAACCTCAACTATGACCTCAAAATTTGTAGTACACTACAAAACTATCTAGAGACGCCAGATTTCAACTGCTGTGGACTGATATGGTCACAATTAGCAAATGTACATTTGGAGAAACTGGATTTCATGAAAAGAATACCTTGCCAACTGGAAATCATGAAAGTGGATTGGTCATGCTTTGAGAAAGTGCTGCCGCTAGTCGCACTGGCACTATTGCATGGGTAGAGTTCATCCTCTTCTACAATATATATTGAAATGTGCATACTCTGAAAAGTATGCTTAGTCGATTTAGACTGCAAAAAATGCACTTCAGGTGGTAACAAGCAGTAAAAACTAGTTTGATTTAGCAAAGCAAAAGTACAATTATACCTCAGATAAAAATAAATTCTTCCATAAAACTTTCCATCAATCCAGTTCTCAAAAACACTTTTAATCAAATTCTAAATTCTAAATGACAGTTTAGTTTTGCCTGTTATGCATGTTTTCTATTGCAGCTACCAAGCTAATACAGCAAACAAGTGTTGGAAGCTTATACCCCTTGTTGTTTTATACCACATAATGTACCACATAACACAATTTATTACAATGTAAAGTATTACAATGTAATTGAACTTTTTTTTTTTTTTTTTTTACAATGCAACACTGCACAGACTGCTGGCCCAAATAATCACACATCTGGCTGAAAATGTAAAAGTAATCTCAAGGTGGCCTCAAAAACATAGTTATTTATGAAGATGGACAAAAATGTGCTGGGGAGCTAAAATGTGCAGCAGTGTCCATCAAAGCCTTAATTTAGTCTGTACTTCTGTCCTTTTCCATAGATTTCAGAATGTCATGACTTTGAGGGATGCCTTAGAAACATTGCAAATTGAGAAGACGGCTTTTCTAAGCAATGCACTGTCGCCCAATCAGCGTTACGCAACTGCTTTGTGTTACCGCCTCTAAGGTTTCAGTGCAATGAAACATGCATGTTTGTATGTGCGTGTGTGTGTGTGGTGGAGGGGGGATAACAGAGAGAGGCGGAGAGAGGCCGTGTGAGTTATGAGCTGTCAGACTGAGTAGCAGGTATGTTTATTTTAAAAGGGGGCAGGTTACATGCCAGAATGGAGTGACAAGTTGACGGTAAGCAGAGAACCCATTCACACTCTTACCACTGCATAACTCTAACACACACACACACATAGAAACATGCCTTAAAGCACACTTAAAACCTGAGGTAAAGTGAGCTTGCACATGCTCGCTTCATACTACACACTTACACACATACACACACACACACACACACACACACACACACACACACACACACACCTTTCATCACCCTCTCTCTGTATACCTAGATTTTCTGATGCAGAGATAACACACAACGGAGGCCCACCATTTGTCTCCTGCCTCCAAATCTTTCTGACTTTCAGGAACTTGACCGTGCTGCTTGTTGACACAGCAAACAAAAGCTCAAGAAAGTCCTGTACTCTCCCATCCCTTTTTCTGCTGAGGATTACTACACAAATTAGGGCTTACTGTCGGAACAGACTCAGCTCCGCTAACAACAGTGGAAGCCCAGTCAGTCAAACAGATAAGATCTACCTCAACTCAGCTCCACAATCAGCCCAAGAACAACACTCTTCTATTTTTCCACTCAGTGTTGACAGAATACGGATACAGAAGGGCAAAAACACATGAGGTGTACTGTATTTATAAAGTGCACTCTTAAAGAATCAGGTTCTTCAAGGTTTCTCTAGGAAAGACAAAGGTTCTTTCTTGACAACTCCTGGAACTTTCTAAGGAATCACTTGTCGCTTGCAGACACTTTTGGTAGCTAAATGTCTAGATATATTTTGGAGATCATTTTGGGCCATCAGCTTGTTTAAGGTCTATCCACAAATTGTCTATGAGGGTTTAGGTCAGGGGACTGTCAGGGTCATTGCAAACGCTTCAGTTTGGGCCTTTTCAGGTGGATAGTGGAATTTAAGGTAGAATTTGAAAAATTATCCTGCTGTAGGAGCCATCCTGTTTTCAGCTTCAGCCTTTTAACAGATGGTTAGACATTTTTTTTTATCCAGACGTTGCATTCTTCCTTCCACCTGTGCAAGATTGCCAATGCCACTGATGCTCTTTTCATGAAATGCAGTACTCTTTCAATGCTAATGATGACCAAAGAGTTCTCTTTTGATTTCATCAGTCCACTGCCCCATCTGGTTTGTCTAGATGTTTTGTAGCGTACTTGAAATGTTGAGTTTAGTGACCAGGTCACAGTTAAGGTTTCTTTTGCACAACTCTTCATCATGTGAAGGTGCTCTTGAAGCTTTCTAGGTCTTCCAGATCTCATCTTGAACCTCCACAGCTCCCCTAAACTGTTCATTAGGATTCGCTTTAGATATCATGTATATATGAACTAAACATTAAAAACATTTTTTTTTTTTTACCAAAACAAGTCTGTCCAAACCCCCCTTCTCGGCAACGTTCCTCTTCACACAGCTCATATTAAACAATGTCCCATTTAGCAAGTGAAATTTGACATTCATAAATATTAATAAAAAATCCACAGATTCTCAGAAATATATTCAGGCCTGTTTCCCTGGTGTAAAACCCCGGTGTGATGAAAGACATGTGCATGTGTCATAATGAGTAAAGGTAGCAGGTCCTGCTTTATTTCAGTGTCAATAGCTGTTTATGTGTTTAGCATTCTGAGTCTCATATAGGCCATAGACTCAGCACTGGGACATAAATTTGCATATTTTGTACACTAACATGTTTTTCCTCATGTCTCACTGGCGGGGGAGAGAAAATCTTCAAAGGCGTGTTCTGTAAGACGCCATTGACAATCTTAGAGAGAGACAGAAAGAGGGGGAGAGAGAGAGAGAGACAGTGCAGACCTCTTGAAGTTGGAGGTCTGGAAATTATGCATTTTTGACACGGACTGAAATCCACTCTGACTTTCGCTTGCAGACGTTTAGCAGGATTCAGTTAGTACACAGGACTGTCATTCAGTCTTATGTTGCCTTCTTCTATTCCTCTATCATCACCTCTCTTCATCACTCGTTCTCTCTCTCAGTCCCTCTTCAGCATTTCAAGCTAAACTTTACTTTTACAGAAATACATATTTCACACAGTGTACTTCAATAAAATTTAATCCATATTCTCCATTCATGTGTGATTTTGTGCAGGTGGGTGCTTTGTGCAAATGATCTCTGCTGGTAATTTATACAGAAATTCAGAGGTACATCACATCAGAATTAATTTTTACTTAAAGCAAAAAAAAATATATATATATAATCTAAGTAACATGATTGATTACCGTCTGTTAGCCAAGACATGTACAGCACCTGATGTTTAATTCTTTAGTTTACAACAGAAAACTATAGGCTAACACTGCTAGCAAACCTTGGACTCTCATCTTTGTAAATACACACCCCAAAACATCTCTCACTCCACTCAAAACACATACAAATCTTCATTTGTTTGGAGCAGGGAAGTCAATGTGGTATAGAATGATATGATTTACTTTATTATAGAAAACCAAAAATGAACATCTTCAAATAGCACTGAATTGTGCTACAAGTGACAAATCAAATGTTATTGACAGCTGAATTGTATAAACGTGATCTATCCGGGCTGTTTACTAACTAACTAACTAACTAAGTTTTGAAGCAAATAAATCAACATTTAACATATATTTATAGAGATAAGATTGGCCAGTAGGGCTAATAGATAGATATAAATAAATAGATTTTTAACATTTTTTTTTTTTAAATGTTATATTACGATATTTAAAGACATTTCTATGACGATACGATATTTATTGTGACATTTTGCCATGCAGACAAAATTCACCAGTAGCTGCAGATTTTAAAAACTGCTATCCAAATATTCTCCCAGATTTTGTTTTATCATATTGTGATAAATTCTGGTAATATCATGGTACAAGACACAAGGATCAATTTGGTCATAACCTAGTTTTAAATAGTTAGTTAATTACTTTGGTAGTTACCAAATAAAGTTAAGATAAATTAAGGACTACGAGTGGTTCCATTTGTTTGGAGAAAGAGAATAAACAGCAAAATGTCTCAAAAGTCTTTAAAATATGACTTAACCTTCGATGAATTCAGAGTATTCAGAGACAGCGTGTGGGTGTGATCCTGTGCTCTGGGCAGTAAGCTGGTGTCCACTCGGCAGGGTAAGGCCCAACACAGTGTGCTTAGGTTCACCTTCTAAAGAATCCTGCTGGCCAGCGCAGTCACAGTCTAGTGCCGTGCTGACCTGTCTGACAGCTGTGGTCTTTGGCAGGACACCTCAGAACATGAGCAGAGAACTGCACGAGTCACTGTGAGAGAATTTTCAATGATATTATGATATTGGCTGACAAAGTCACTTCGAAAGTACAACTTTGTTAAGTTACAGATTGAAAATAAATATTAAGTATATATCATTAGAATGTCGGTTAATGCTTTAGCAAGGACGGTCCCACCAGTGGGATTTGCCGTGGCTGGTCGCTGGTTGGTGCGGTCTCACTGGTGGGATTGAAATGTTGGGTGTAGAATTTTCAGCTTCAGCGACAATCAGCTTCAGTTCCACTAGTTCATCTAACCTGCTTCCCCCAGAACACAGCGCGCCTCTACAGCACTGCAGAAACACGTTTGACAGTCATACCGGTCACACACTTGTTCATTTAACTCCACGTGCTTGTTTAAACTCTGTGCTCAAAATACACCCCTGTGATGTGTTTCAGTGCAGAGAAGTTTTTCTGCTTCTGATAATTTAACCACCCCATCACATAACCTCAGTAGAACATCTGTGACATTAATTTCAGTGCTAATTTATGACACTATAAACAAACACAGTTATTCTCCATCTTCTTACTGGAATGTTCTGTTCCACCTTAAATGGTGCAGAAACTATGCTGCTGTTTAAGGTGGAATTTCAGCTTCATGCTGCGTGATGACTTTTTGTGTTGTTTATTTCTTTCAAATTATATTTTAAAGCATTTTATATCAGCCAGAGTTATTAAAACATGAAGAAAAAATTACTATTATAATAAAAAAAATACCACAAGATCCCTGGTCTGGTCTGCGCAGTTACAATTGTTTCTCCACACTGTGCTACAGATGACATACAGCTAGCTAACATTAGCATGGATGCTAGCTAAACATGTGTCCATGTGTCCAATGGTACTTTCAACCCTGTTGCTTATTAAGGCCATTATCAGCACAGAAACATGGGCTAAGTTTAGACTGTAGGCAAATCTTCGATCTGGTGAGATGTCTGTCCGCACTGGTATTTGCAAGTGATCAGATTGAATTTGCATGCCCAGACATCACAAACCGTTCTACATGAGTTGCAGTGGTAACAGCGTAGGTGCTAAAGAGCTGCTGTCAGGAGAGATGGAGTCGTTGTATGTCGCGTTGTGACAGAAGAAACTGGGAAATCCAATTTGAGCATCCAGAGCTTCCAGACTGAGATGAATCTGCACATATCCAATTGTAATCACATTTCAAACCACCTCCAAAACATCTCTCACTCCACTCGGAACACATACAGATCTTCATTTGTTTGGATCACAGAAGTCAATGTGGTATAGAATGATATGATTTACTTTATTATAGAAAACCAAAAATGAACGTCTTCACATAGCACTGAATTGTGCTACAAGTGACAAATCAAATGTTATTGACAGCTGAATTGTGTAAACGTGATCTATCCGGGCTATTTACTAACTTTTTACAGAGGTAATAAAAATGTTATATTATGATATTTAAAGACATTTCCATGACAATACGATATTTATTGTGGCCTTTTTCCATGCAGACAAAGTGTTTTTTGGCTGTCCAGACTCATTCAATCAATCTGGTCACAATATCTATAAATATAGATTTGGGCTGGTAGTCTGAATGGTAGTCTTGGGGTATTGTTCCTACGACTATTCCTAAGGCCTAAATGGCACCTCAGTTGTGGAATCAGGGGTGATAATAAACAAGACACTATCTTAGTTTGTCTCAATAGATTTGATACATCTGGTAAATAACAGAATAGGTACATTGAGAGTTTTAGCTAGTAGATTGAGAGCATTTGTAGATTGGTATGTTTGCTAACATCAGGCTTTGAAGGTAAATAGCCAGCTAGCTAACTAACTTGGTCATGTGCATCTAGATGATATCATATGATATCCACGTATGATTGAGCTTTCTTGCTCAACGGATTGGACTGCTGTTTTTGGCAGGGCTCACTTGCCTGCATTAGTATGTAAATGCACATTTATAAGGACAAAAGCTTAGATAAGACTGACATACTGCAATGACCGATCAACACACGCACACACACACACACACGCACACACACACAGGTAAAATAAAACCAAAGCCAAGGGTGGGGCATGGGGGGTGTTGCAGGTTTCTGACAAATCCTGTCCAAGATTCCATCGCCTCGGGGTACCCACAATACACTGACAGCCTTTGTATATTAATAGTGAAGTGTGTGTGTGTTTGTGTGTGTATTCCCTTTAGCAAGTAACACTCCTGTTTTCAGGCAGTGTTCCCATTTCCATACCTAACTGTGATAACAAGTCTGAACCAACTGCAGGCCTGAGCATATTTAAACTGGAGGGGTGTGTGTGTGTGTGTGTGTGTGTGAGAGAGAGAGAGAGAGAGAGAGAGAGAGAGAGAGAGAGAGAGAGAGAGAGAGAGAGAGAAAGAGTGAGAGAGTGTGTAATAGAGAAGCTGTTTATTTGTGGCTTTTTGCTTATACTCGGTGAAGGGTGTAATATAAGGGTTGTCGCCTATATAGTGTGTGAACATTTGGAAAAAAGGTAATAGGTGTGAAATGTGTGTGAATTTTACACACCTTTGGTAGTGAACTAGGGGCAGTGAGCACACACATACCCAGAGCAGGGGGCAGCCAACTCCAGCACCCGGGGAGCAGAAAGGGTGAAGGGCCTTGCTGAAGGGCCCGACAGTGCCAGCTTGTCGAGCTTGGGTATCGAACCCACAACCCTGGCATCAATAGCCCGGTGCTGTAACCGCTGAGCCACCACTATATTTGCATATTTGCTACCCTCAGTGGTTTCAGGTCCTAATACAAAAATGTAATAAAGCACAAGGACAACACAAGAAAACACAAATGCAGTTTTTAAATGATAATTTAATTGGTTCATTTATAAATTAATTGCTGGTTGTGTCATCTTTAGCAACAATACCTGTAACCAAACAAGTTCTGTGGAGGAATTGTAGCCCACTCTTCCTTGAGGAACTGTTTTAATTCAACTACATTGGAGGGCTTTTAAGCATGAACAGCCTATTTAAGATCCTGCCACAGCATCTCGGTGGGGTTCAAGTCAGGACTTTGACTAGGCCACTCCTTATTTCTGTATTTTTTTATCCCTTCAGTGGTGGACTTGCTCTTGTGGTTTAGGTCGTTGTCTTGTTGCAAAACCCAATTGAGCTTGAGCTTCAGATCATGACCTGATGACAGGGCATTTCCCTGTAGAATCTTCTGGCGGAGAGCAGATTTCATGGTTCCCCCAAATATGAAAGGCTGCCCAAGCCCTGAGGCAGCACACCATCCCTCTACTCTAGGAGGAATTTTGGTAAGCTGCCCACCACTGTTACAGGTTTTCTCCAGTTGGAGATAATGGCATCACTGTGGTTCAATGGATTTCCAGAGCTGGAAATGGTTTTGTAATCTTTTCCAGACAGATATACTGAGATAACCTTTTTTTACTCATCAGTTGAATTCTTTATAATTATGATTAATGTACTGATTTTAGCCTTAACTTTACATAGCTAGAAAGGTTCTGTTGAAGTGACATTCAGACATTCCGCATAGCTGGCAGTTTTCAAGTCTGGTCAGGTCCGGTTTACATTTACATTTACGGCATTTAGCAGACACTCTTATCCAGAGCGACTTACAAGGTTACTCGTATTACAGAGGTGGGACAATGTAGTGTTGGGAGTCTTGCCCAAGGACTCTTATTGGTGTAGCGCAGCACAGTCACCCAGACTGTGATCAAAACTGATCAAAACAAGAATGGAAGCAAGCATTGAGGTTTTTGGAGGTTCAAATGTTTAAAAGTCAATCTGATGTCATGTTACAATCATATTACAATATAGGCATACTCATGACAACTCTGTGGGCCAGTTTATATTTGCCCTTAACAGCATTTTTGGTGATCTGATCACATTCAGAATTCACTTGTCCGCATGAAAAGCTAGATGTAGATGCACTGTGCACTGTGATCAGATTACTCAAACCACATAGATTGATCTTGTTCACATTTCACACACGTGTAAACAGAATGCATTTCCTGTGATTGGGTTTTGAAAAAAAAAAAACATGTTGTTCCACTGCGCTGTAGAAGCACCACCATTACTCTAAACTGTTCACAGTCTCCTGGAGCAGGGCAATGTTGATGAGAAAGCATTGTTTACAGGACATGAATGGGAAATGATGAACATGTTGGTGTGTTTATTACATGGGACAGTAAAATCAGATCTGGTCACACTGAAGACGCAGTTTAATAAAAAGTGTAAACAGAATCCGGTCAAAGTAGATCCAGATTTTAAAAATGCATGATAATGTCTGGTGTAAGGCCCTAGGTTAAGGCCTTATGTGTATAAATATATATTTCTTATCTTTACTAAGTTATTACTGATTACTGACAGTTTTCTGGCCTCTCTCTCTCTCTCTCTCTCTCTCTCTCTCTCTGTGTATAGAGTAATTTCCCTTCAGGTAAACTGTGTAACAGTCTCCCTTACCGTCCAGACAGGGTCTTGTCTCCTCATTTGTGAGACACTGTGTTATTGCTAATTAACTTTTCTGCTGCAGGCTGTTTAACAGAGCTGTCACTTGTCTGCCATAAGGTTCCTACCTGTCTCACTTTACTCTAGATCCCCTCTAATAATCCCCTCTCACTCTTCCCTGCTCTCCATTCCCATCACTCCAGCTTACCTCTCCACCTGTAATTTCCCTCTCATTTACTTCTTGTCATGCTCATGCTTTTTTCTTTGCACTGCTTCTTTCAGTTTCTCTTCTGTCTTTTGCTTCTTCGTCATACAAACATGGCAAGGCAGGTTTGAACAATTAATCAGAGCTTTTTAAGTGCAGTTGTCTTTTTTTAAGTGTAATTGTAAAGGTCTTCTGTTCACTACCTCACCACCTCAGTAGACTTTAAATCAAGCAATCTGATTGTCCTTTCCATTCAATGACAGTCTGAGGTCTGGAACCCATGGACACCGGGACATCTCCAAATGCTGGATTTTCTTTCATAAGATGCTTAGCCAGCCTTTACAGCAGCCAACGTCAGTTGCTGCGCTATTGTGGGTATTTCCACCATCAGTTTTGTCTCAGTAAGTGAAAATTATCCTCTATTGAGTTGAGGTTGGGTAACTGAACATTTCATTTCTTTGCCTTAAGAAGCTCTTGGATTGCTTTTGCAGTATGTTTGGGGAATCATAGTTCATCCTACTATGTCTATAAGTAGTCATCAGCCAAACAGTTCCATTGGCAGCCATACATGCACAAGTCATAACAGTGTCTCCATCATGTTTGGCAGATGATGTGGCGTTGCTTTGGAAAATGAGCCCTATCTTTTCTACTCCATATTGAAGTTAATCTGTTAAAAGAATCTGGGCAGGCTTTTCTAGATGGTTTCTGTCATGCTAATCAGGCTAATTTCTGTTTTTTAATGATATTAGTAAATTGCATCTTGAAGTAAAACATCTATATTTACATTTATGAAGACATCTGCCATCTCCTTTAGATTGTCATGAAATGATTAGTTAAGTTAACAAGCCATGATATGGCAATGAAACTGCTTATCAGTTCATTGTTCAATTGTCATACATTTGAGCCGGGGAAAATGGAGGAACTATATGAAGGACTATGTAATTCCTTAACAGCTCATGCACTATTTTTGTTAAACACATTGAATTAAAACTGAAGATGTGATTGTATCGTTTTGAGTACATTGTGACTCCATTATTTTCTTTTTGAGAAGCAATTGAGTTCATTTAACTAACAACATCTACCTACCCTCTACTAAATGCCTTGTGAGCAAGCTAGCTAGCACACATATACAATCCTTGGTATTAATCAAGGATAGGTAGTACAATTCTGCATGCAGGTAGTAGACACTGTTGTTAATGAAGGTGGATCACAGGGTGCATATTTTGATTACCTGTAAGAGCAGAGCTACATGAAGATGCTTTGACTAAAAGGGGAACCGAAGCAGTCGAAGCTTCAAGGCTTTGCTGCTATTTGCTCCAAGCTACATGACAATAGGAGCACAGAGTGCTCATGTTTGTCACTTCCCTGCTGAAAAAATATAGCTCAAGACCAACTTTTGCTGGTAGCTGGTTTTGGATGCTAGTTTAAAAGGTTGGGTGTCCAGGTGAAAACATAGCAAGCAAGCTGGTTGACCAGCTCATGGCCAGGACAGTGTATGTTAAATTTGATTGGGGACTGGTCAAGCTGGTTAACATGGTCATGCTGGTCTTGCTAATCAACCAGCATAATCAAAAGTGGGCATACAGTTTGTTTAGCTTGGTCAGGTTGATCATGCTTGTAGACCAGCTAAAATGTCTAACTGAAACAACAACTTAGCCTATGCTGGTCATAAGATACACTGGTCAGCCAGCTTAACCAGCTTGGCCTGGTCTTTTCAGGTGGGTTGTAGCCAGCATTGCGAAAATGGCAAGCTTTGTTGCTATACTGTGTCAGCTCTGTAGCCATGTGATATTTTGCATTCAGTGACACAGCATGCATTCGGCTAACAGTAGGCTAATATCAGTCAAACCAAGCAATTCTAATGTCACAATACACAACTATTTATCTATACCACCGCAAAGTCATTAGTGCTTAAGAGTTTCAGAGCAGGGCCTTATCACATATACAGAGATATAACAGCAGTAGAAAAAAAAACACAGGCATGCAACTGGGCTAAAAGCATAGGTATGTGTGAATGTGTTTAAAAGGTAGAGGTCAGCTAAAGGGGAATTCCCTGTCTTTTCTGCTGGCTTCTTTTGAAAATGTAGGCTTGTTATTAATTAACCACACTGGAACTTTACAGCACTTCCATGAAGCACTTGAGAATGTGTGCTTGAGTGAGTGTGTGTGTGTGTGTGTGTGTGTGGAGGAGGGTCAGGTTTAAAGCTATGTCCTGCAGAGGACCTACAAACAGACCTATCTGGTTAGTCTCAAGGCCGCAGGGGAGGATTTCTTTTCACTTCTGGGTATTCGCTCTGCATAGATGCTAATTATTAAGAACTATGTTTTACCCAGAATGTAGAAATGTGACCTTTTAGCTGTTGACCTTCATAGTGTACTTTTATTAAACTTTCCTTTTTTATCATTTCAGAATCAGAACCGTTACTACAGATACACAAGGTGACAAAATAAATGTACAGTCTCATAACATTATTTCCACATTCAACTGACCATATCGCCCTGAGAATAGAGAATGTACAGGGAATAGAAGCCTGTGTACAATTGCATAACAGATGCACATATTGAGCAGTGAGTAAACAGTACAGTCATATTATAAATATGTGCCATCTAGGCAAACGAGACAGTGTTTACTCCCTGCCTGAATTCCAGAAAGGATGCTTCCAGTCCCTCTGTGTGAAAAAGTGATTGCACCCTAGCTGGTTACTCCCCACTTGGCAACAATAACTGCAACCAAACACTGCCTGTAGTAGTTCATCAGTGTCTCACAATGCTGCTCCTTTCAGAATTGCTTCAGCTCAGTGACATTTGTAGACCTCCGACCATGCACTGCTTGTTTCCCGCCACAACATTTCGAAGGGGTTGTATGAGGCTTTCGTTCTTGATGGATGCATTGTGATTCACAAAGTAATTAGAGCAGTGATCAAATGTGAGGTGTCACATTTCTATTTGTGGGTTGTCTGGGTCAAAATGAGAGTTTCTGTCACTAAAAATAATAATCTATAAATATGATTCACATATCAAGAAAATGCATTATCATCAGTGAGGCATTACATTATCAATGGAGAAAAACAGACAAAGCAGACTGCACAGCTGACAAATGGCAGCCAATCATTGACCTATGCTCAGAAGTTAAGGACATAACTACTTTACCTGATGAAAGGTGAAAGTTGACAACTCTAGCTGATGTTAGATAAACGTTCACTACTCTAGCTGATGTTAGATAAATGTTCACTACTCTAGCTGACATTAGATTTGTTATCTACTCTAGCTGATGATGATAGATGTTCACTACTCCAGCTGATGTTAGATAGATGTTAACTACTCCAGTTAATGTTTGACGTTAAATACTTCAGTTGTAGTTGGATAGATGTTATCTGCTCTAGCTGACATTAGATATGTTATCTACTTTAGCTGATGATGATAGATGTTAACTACACTTGCTGATGTTAGTTTGATGCTATCTACTCTAGCTAATGTTAGATAGCTGTTCCCTACTCCAGCTGATGTTAGGTAGATGTTAACTACTTCAGTTGTAGTTGGATAGATGTTAACTACTTTAGATTATGTTAGATAGGTGCTATCTACTCTAGCTGATGATAAATATGTGTTCCCTACTCCAGCTGATATTACATTGATGTTATGTACTCTAGCTGATGTTAGATAGATGTTCTCTACTCTAGTTGATGTTAGATAGATGTTCTCTATTCTAGCTAATGTTAGATAGATGTTAAATACTTTAGATAATGATAGATATATGTTATCACATATGGCTGGTGTTAAATAGATGTTAAATACTTTAGATAATGATAGATATATGTTATCACATATAGCTGGTGTTAGATAGATGTTAAATACTTTAGATAATGATAGATATATGTTATTACATATGGCTGATGGCTAGATGTTATCTAGTCTAGTTGTTTTAGATGGGTTCAGAATCAGTAAAACTATATTTCTCACACAAACATGCGATGAGTTCCTCTCAGATATGAATGTAAGAATGTTTTCAAATCCAGTAGATTCTTCTGCATGCTGGTAAACTGTTGCGCTAGAGTATGTTTGTACGTCTTACCACTAAAACTAGTAAGGTAACAATTTATTCAATCTCACTCACATTTCAGTCAAAGTCTGTTTTTGTCCCTCCTCCCCTGCAGTATTCATTTTTTTATTCCTTTGGATACTTCAAAATATCAAAATAAGGGGTTTACATTACATCAACCTACCTGTGTAGGTTTAGATCAAAAACACTGTATGTGTAATGCAGTGCATGGAGTATTTGGTATACAGAAAGCAGGGTCTATATCTGACACACAACATAAACACGCTTTTTTTTAATGACCAGTACGAGGATTTCTGGCTGGACACTAAAGCAACATAAAAAAAAAAAAAAAGTTCTGCTTTCTTTGAACATCGCAGATCTTCCTTCCTGAGTGTATCTGAGTAAACTTCTAAAGAGGGGGGGGGGGGTATGTGTGCTGCTATGACCTGCACACACAGCTGGGTTGAGCAAACAGAGCTACGGTAATACTTTCTGCTCTTATCTTGGCACCCTGGACGCTGCTATCTTAAATAAACCTCCACGTCTTCTTTTGCGCTGCGCTGATGACTGAGGCTGGCTAAGAGCAGTTAAACATTATTCACTGAAAAATCCCCTAGAGAGAAAGAGGGGACAGAGAGGGGAGGGAAAGAGAGAGAGAGAGAGAGAGAGAGAGAAAGAGAGAGAGAGAGAGAGAGAGAGCGGGATGCACAGCTTTCCTGGAAGTCATGGAGATAGCAGGCAAGAAAACAGTCTGGTCACTCTTTTGAAGAGATAACAAGGGGTGAAGAAGCCTGAGAAAAAGTGAAGCCACACACAAACTCATGTAGTTGTCATTTTTACATGTGAAACAAGTTTTACACATGTCTCACATGTATTATACTGTATATTGTAGCTGTCAGAAAGGTTTTAACACAGTTTAGATGCACAATGTCATAATAAATGGACTGGCAAAAATGCTTCAAAATGTTTATTTTAACTTTCATTGAAAGTACCCTA